>NC_044502.1:32832521-33132521 GCF_902362185.1 Chanos chanos
AGTGTTCTGTTTACTCTAGACAAATTCTGTTGAGCTGAGATCTGAGGTGCATGTTGGCTGTGCTAACATTCTCCTCTGACCTCACTATCTTTGCTTTCTGACTTTATTTTCCTATACGGCCATCATGTAAATCCACATGTTGCTTTATTTTTTCTGTTTAAACACTAATATTTCCCTGAAAAAAACCCAAAAACCTAAAAGGACACTTCCCTCAGTCAAATACTGATTCAACATTTGAAACTGATAAGACAAGTTGTATTCACACTGAAGTGAAAAAATAGAGTTTTTTCTGTAACGTATCATAAGTTGTATGGTAGGCTAGTAGACGTGGCAACCTCAGTTGGCAGCATGTAGCAGAACTTGCTCTCCAGTGAAAGCACATGAGCCATGACTGAAAAATGGGAAGACGTTCTTTCTTGTCAGTTTGCTTGGGTAAAGCGCCCTGACATATCACTCTAAGTCACTTTAATCTACAGTCGCAGACCTGGGGGCCTGAAGCCCAGGCAGTCTTTCTTGCTCTTTCTTCTTAATGAAGGCCTGCAGCAGTTCAGTGAGCAGGTCAAAGATTTTCTCATTAGGATGAGTTTCAAAGGAGCTGAGCAGAGCTTGGTGGTCTCCATTGCTGATGAACTCGGAGTCATCTGGTCACTGAGGAGGGGCCTCAGACATGTCCACTCTCCGCACACAGGTTAAAGAGGTCATCTCTGTGTCACTCTGATTGGACATTAGTAATTAATCTATCAGGGCAATGGTGTTCCCATCACCCGGAGCAAGAATAATACACTTCCTCTGTTGAACACGGCAACATTCATCTGTGATTTGCGGGGGGTTTTTTCCATCTGAGGTGATACGTGACTACAATACAGACATTCACATGCTAGCAACTTATGAAACATCATATGAAGCCTACTGAGCAAGAACTGTAGTTAGCTAGGTCACTAGCTAGTTAGATAGCGAAATCTAAAACGAGTTAGCCGTGTGTGGGGGCTTGAAGTGTTATTTTCTTGTAACCTAGTGATGGAGAACTCACCTCTTTAGATACAAATCAGTGGGTGTGAATTCAATGAGTTAATGAAATGGATCAAAAGTCCTCATTTTTGGAGACATGGTACTCACCATGGAGTCTCCTTTTTTTCTGGGGGGTGGAGATCCGCACTGCAGGAGACAGGACAGTGCTGTGGTTTCCCAAAAAGATTAGGGATCCAAATAAGGATCACAACAGATATCCAGAGAATATAGTTTATAAAAAATGTCTTGATCTCATTTCTCTGCACAAGCTCTCCATTTTTTGTGTAATTATTTTGTTGTCATAGCTGGTATGTCATAGTAGTAACAAATATGGACCTTAAATTCATATGGTAGCCTGCTAGGTTAAGGATAAGAGGAGGTTAAGGAACACAAACGTCATTTCATAAATATGATTTGCCAGTGTTTTAGGAAGGGCATTATGTAAGTCCGATTATAATGCAGTTAGACATTACAGATTAAGCAGAGAATGTGTGGTGTGAAATGCCCCTTCTTTTCATGCAGGATGCAAATTAGGATTTTGAGTGTCTTGTGTCAAAATGGGACTGTGGTTTTCTGTGGAATTTTAGTACTGGCTAAATTACATAGCTGACATTTTAAACAAAGGCAGTATAACCAAGAGGCAGCAAATTTCTAAGCATGGTTTTTCACTGACGCACATTAAAGAGGAACCTGTGAGATGGCCTGATGTTCTGAAAAAATACTTTGTCACTTATTGTAGTTTTTATCGCATAAACATGCCATATGATGGAAGTGTTAGCAGTGGATAGATCACTGACTACCAAAAGAGACTTGAGACTAGACTAAGATCCTTCACGAAAGATTTGAGTTTCTATTACTAAGACTCGAGACTTATCTTGTATTTTGATAAAATGGCTTGTGAACACCACAGGTTTATGATCGAGTGTATGTTAGACTAATGTAAAGTACGGAAGTATGTCTTTAATTTCAAATTAAACTCAGTGTACAGTGTCGCTTTTACTCAGTATTAAACAGAGTTGCTCATGTGAACATTGATAATTGCCAGGTTATCCTAATGAAAGCACAGCATGACTGCTCAGCCAATCCACTCGTCTGTTCTGCTCTTTAACAGCTGAGCACACCCTATGCATCATTAGGATTTGGTTCTTAGTCTGCCAGTCCACAATCTGAGTCAGTTGTGAACTTTTATCGAGCGAAAAAACAGCAGTCCGCTTGATACAGTCATTGGAAAGTAATTTGTGAACAAAGAAAATCGTCAGGTTTCTTCTGTGCTCACTATTCTACGCTGATACAATTGCAGATATTCTATAGGAGAAAGTTTTTTACACAGATTTGTATGTTTGTGTGTGTGTGTGTGTGTTTGGGGGCATGTTGGTATTGTAGCCTTTTTGATGACAAACCATGATATGAACAATATATTTAATGAAACCCTACTTTTAATTTCCCACAGTCAATTTTGTTACAAAAAAAAATTATTATAAAATAACTGACAAGTTTAGGAGAAATAGGTTTCATCCCTGCATTTTCCTGCAAAGCTGTCTGTTCGATTACAAGTCATTTGAAAATAGTCGCACCAGTGTGAGGGCTGCAACCTAAAAAGCGTTTTGGCTGAGTTTAAAAAGCGAAATCTGGGCCGAAATAACGGCACAGACAAGCATCTCTTACGTCAGTCTCACTGCACTTTTAGAACTGTGAACATTACAGCGTCGCGAAGAAAAAAAAAGAACACAGCTTTGTACTTCTCGTCTCTTTTAATAATGAACCACATGTGACACTCTGCCTCAAACTTCATAGGCATCTTAATCATTTTAAAGACAGAACAATGTCCAATTATTTGGGCCAAGATTGGCAGTGATTTAGTTCAACTCCCTCTGGGAACTGTTGCTACGTGCTGTCCAGAGTTCGCTGCTACCACTCTGGCACAAAACACTTGGCGATAAGAGCCCAGACTGAGCGATAATCTGAGATATCGGACGCATTGTAGCCACTGAAAGTAGGCGCTACTAAATGTTTACGAGAAGGATCAACAACCATTTCACTGACATCTCCACCCAGAGACATGCCCAGTGTTAGTTATGCAAAATTTCGCAGCTCTGAATACTGACGATTATCAAAATGACTGATCTGAAAATTGCTGCTAAATATGATATCTTTTTATATACACAGACATCATGCATAATGCCAATCTTTTTTTTTTTTTAAGAATTCACAGTATTGATCTTAGCTTTTCAAAAACCTACTCAAAGATCAAAACGTCATGGAACGTAGTATTCGAATCCTTTCCACCTCCATTGGAAATTTTACTAAATCCTTATGTCTGACTGAATCACAGATGTTTTTTCATTTGAAACTGTTTCTGTCTGGCAAAGTTAGTTAATCTTCATAATAATTCTTTTTTTTTTTTTTTTCACAAAATGTCTCTCAGCTCCAAAGACTCAAGTGCATTTAGTTCAGACATGTTTTTTCTCTCTAGTACTACAGTCTGAGGCATGGCTTGCCAATAGCAGTCAATGGGACTTATTTGCTTGTAGTATACTGGGCTCCCAGTCTTGTACTTTCCCAGCAGTAGGCTTGAGGGTAATTGGGACTGAATGCCTGAGAGTGGTGCTGTTACTGCTGCTGCTATGTGTTGTGCTGGTACAGGCCCTTAGAGACGTAAAAAGCGGCATACATCAAAAAGCCCTCATTAAAAACCCAGCAGACACCCTACAGAGGCTGGCCTAATATGCATATATGTGAATGCACGTGTGTGTGATTTTATGCTTTTGTGTTACTATGCATTTAATGTTGGTTTATATATGAAAGGCAAAACTCTCTCTCTCTCTCTCTCTCTCTCTCTCTCCCTCTTTCTTTGTTGTGTGTGTGTGTGTGTGTGTGTGAGAGAGAGAGAGAGAGAGAGAGAGAGAGATAATACATTTTTGTACATGTAAGTCCATGTGGTTCTTCTGGTACATTCTTGTATGTGTTTGTGTGCCTGATCATATGTGTTTATGTGAACACATTAACGTCCATGTCTGTTTGTGAGTGTGTGTGTGTGTGTATGAGTGTGTGTTGTGTCTGGTGTGCCTTCGGAGTCCGGCATTAATGGTCCGTGGTTGGCCAGTACAGCATCAGGTCACGTTTGCCATGGGACTGTGGTCTGTTCCCAGGCGTGCCCTCTCACTGGGGAGCCTGCTTATTTTGACAGGGCCTTAGCCCAGGGCACAGCAGGACCCCCGTCATTTGGCTGACCCACTTTCCTTCCACCATAAGCAATGGGAGCCAGCAGGAGTGTTCTGCAGACAGGCAGAAGTCCATGTCTCAGCTGTCTGCATCGCACCCCATCCCATTGGCACTGTGGCCCGACCCTCACGTGGCACGTCTTGTGCGACGGACTTGGACCACCTCAAAATCCATGTGACCGCTTGTTTTCTTTGTGTTTGGCACTGCGGCATATCTCTGGAGTGTGCAGCTATGTTCCTGGGTACATTTAACTGAAATCTATTGTCATAAACAAACGATAAACCAAAAAGGGAACAGTCCATTACAGAAAGTCAGCTGAAAAATTAAGAAATGCTGCAAGAGAAACTTTCAAAATAAAGAGATCATTTAAACAAAACGGTTAATTTTTTCAGTGCAGTATAGGGGTTGTGTTGAGAAACACTGGCCTCAATATGCATTTGAGTATCAGTGTATAAACTGAGATGAAGCAATAGATGACAACACTTTAAATCCTTGGAGACTTTCATGAGTGCAACCCATCACCCAGGTGGGCCAATCATGAAGTTTATGATGCCAGGGAGAAGACACCTGTAAAGACAACGCACAGTAAAGAAAACCATCTGAATGAGGGGTTTTTTGTTTGGTTGGTTGATTTTTTTCCCCCTTTGTCAAAATTATATTATACTGATAACTCATTTGTCTCTGTCCCAACCCAATATACCTAAAGGTCACTGCATGTCATGATACCAGTTGAAACCAGAATGAAGTGAGTGACCAGCTCTGGTTTTGGGGCCATGGGAATAACCAGGTTAGCGCTGGGACACTCGTTGACCTGGACAGAGAGAAAGAGAGAGAGAAAAAGAAAGAAAGCAAAAAACAGAGAGTGAGAGCTAGTAAAAGAGGTTGGGGTAAACAGGACTGTGAACACATCTCTTTTGTTTATATTATCATGTCTCATTAAGCCAATAGCATGGACTTTCTCAGCAATTACAATATCTTGTTTGTTGATTTAATTTCACGCAACGGTAGCTTTTCCCTCCTCCATCAAAGACTAAAAGTAGGAAAGCGTATGTGCTTCAGATTTTACCAACATCCACAGGGATATGACCAACCATCCCATATGAAAATATAATGTAAAATACATATATGAATACATTAATTTTATGCAGTCATTGTGCACTGAAGCTGTGAATGTGCTTCAGAGTTCTGTTCTTCAGGGTTCCGAGCCTTATCTTGAGAATGATTCTCATAGTTACATTAAATGACACTGAATCTACCACAGTGTAGATTCAGTCTCTGTGTGTGTGTGTGTGTGTGTGTGTGTGTGTGTGAGAGAGAGAGAGAGAGAGAGAGAGAGAGAGAGAGGGCGTTTTCTCTCTCATCTTCTTACCTGTTCTTTTTCTTCTTTGCTTGGTGTACAGGTGGGCCTCACTCGTCTGATGCAGTGGGTGATGTCACTGCTGCAGCTGCTGTTCGGCTTCTACGTCTCTCAGATGCAGCGTGCCACGGAGGCACGCACCCGGATCTTATCTGAGCTCAGGACCCAGGCCCAAGTGCTTCTGGATCTCCCCCCCGTGCAACAGGCTTTGGCTGTGCCCACTCAGCTACAGGGCCTGATGACAGACCTGCTGGAGCTGGGTCAGATCCTCGTTCAACTCTTGATCAACACCACCCCACTCTACCACATGGTGAGAAGCCACACACACACACACACACACACACACACACACACACACACACACACACAGACGCCTGAGCAGAAATCACATGCCACATGACTATATTTGGATGATAAATATGTGTCATTTGGACTATTCACACTAGGTACTGATTAGTGTTGTTTTAAGAGGAATAAATGAAAATGACATGGGAGCTGATCATTTTATTCTTTCCTGCACTGGATTATATTAAACAGTGACTGAAACTGAATGGTTAGACAGCGTGCACTTGTAGACACAAATCATCTAGGTCAAGAAAGCTCATGAAAAATTTGTAGTTCCACCTACGTCTAGCCTGATGCAACAGTGAAAAAATTCAAAAAGATATTCAGTAAGATTTGGCTTCGTACATCTGACCAGATTAGCATTTCAGTGTAACAAAGCTGACAATTGGATATTTAAACAATAAACTGATGCTGTACTGTTTCATAACTGTCTCCACATGACAGTACGTGGAGAAATATAAGAATTAACGCTGGCTATCATGATCAGTACAGAAAGCCTACTGAGTTGTCATTTTGAATGTTCCTGCAACAAAATGTGTTGTACTGAAGCAATTGTCTGGACTTCAAGCTCAGCAATTATGCATTTCTGCTAATAGATAATGTGCTAACCTAAATTAGCCAAAGATACGTATGGCTGATCAGAACATTGCCCTCGCTGAGCTCGCTGTTTTAAGAAAATGAGGATTATGAAACAATATCATCTAAATTTTCCAGCTCTCTCCTGTTTTGCTTGCTGTTGTGTTGAAAGAGGCTGACACAGGTCATGTTCTTTCTTTGTTTTTATGAACTGGCCTGCAAATTGGTTTTGTGACCAAATGCAGTCTTGAACTGATTTCTTGATATTTTTGCAGGGAATTTCTTGTCCTTTTGCCTTTCTATATCAAGCATCCCATATATGTCTCTCTTTCTGTCTCTGCTTCTATCTTTCACTCTACCCTGTTTTTGTAAAGTCTGTTAAACTCTTCCTTTGTCTTCCATCCCAAGTCTTACTTTACCCTACCTTACCTCTCTCTCTTTTTGTTGACCAGCTGCAGCAGCCGTCAGAACAAGAGGTCTTGGACTACGTTACTCAGGAGGATGTTTCTGGCACCTCATCCCGCCGTGGTTCTGCCAACAGCCTCTTTCTCAGGGCCATGGATGGTCGTCCGCGTCGCCGCAAAAGCCTGTACGCCCGCTCGCGTCGCGGGTCAGCGGGAGGTAGCATCAGCCCCGCCCCTGTTCCTGTCCCTGCCAACGGTCGCAGGGACAGTCTGAAGCAGGACGGTCAGCCGGAGATGGACACCCTGGCTGTCCCCTCCACCAGCACCATCCGTCGCCGCTCGTCCGCCACCGAGGTCCTCTTGGCTCCCATCATGCAGTTTGTCTCCCAGAGCCAGAAGGCCTTTGAGTTCCTCAGTTCTACCCCACATGCAGAAGACCCCGTCATCCCTGTGGTGGAGACCACTGAGCACTAAGCAGCACTCTGAGCCTTCTGGGCTCTCTCCGCATTGCACATATATTAATGGCTTTCTAGCCTGCATTACCAGTTTCAATTCTCGCCGATGAAATTTTCAAAAAGCATGCAGAGGAAATAGTTTGTTGTCAAATAAATATATGATTTATAACATAACAATTTATGTGGCACCATAGAGATCAAATGATATAAAATTATTATATTAAATGACTACGTTCAGTTTTAGTTGAATTAGATCTAGGACCTGTATTAGTCAAGAGAAAAATCCTTGTTTGTCCTTATGGAAGTCTCAATGATTCAAACTTTATACAAAATCTTTTATTTCCAAACTAGCCAAACATAGATGGACCCCTAGTTTGTCTTCTCAGATTTGAGCCTTATCTAATCAGTAGAATTATATATATTTTTACAACATTCCAAATAATATGTGTTACTGAACCTGATTTAATTGACATGGTCGATATTACAGATAGATATTACTGAGTAGCAGTAGATTAATGGTAAATGTGCCATTCTATGCTCAATTAGAGGCAAAGCATGTTTCTCGATCATGAAGAAATGCCTGACGTTGTTGCATTCCTATTCTAATTGCTAGAACGGAAGGAGTGCTGTTCTTCATTTCTCATTAAACACAGCTCAATGACCATTATCCTCAACACAGAACAGCCTTTAATGCGCCCTTGGACAAGAGGTACTCTCTATGCTACACCTGTATGTTTGCCAGCAGGAACACTTTAGCACTCAATTTAATGCCTTAGCAAGTAGTCAATTGAGTGAGTAACCAGGACAAGTCAAATGTCCATCAGACTTTTAATGAGATTGAACTTGGATTGTTCTCTGGTAAATTTCTAATATTCATTGCATGACCAAAGCAAGTACAGAAGCTAAAAAGAAGAAAGTGAGTGCTAATTGAGGTCCTAATTGAAGTCTTGTTTGACCTATGGTTGGTTTATTGTCAAAGCATCTCCGATTACGGAGGAAAGTATGGCAGTTGGTATTGTTTAGAAATGAACTTAATGGCCTTCTCATATATCAACATGGCTGGGTGAAAAGTAACAGTCACCCACATTAGACCTTTAGTCAAGAGGTACGGGTGCCTTATTGAGAGTTCGAGTTGAGTAGTGTGGAAGCCTTTGTGTCAGAGATGTTAACTGTGTAAGTCTATGTTTCACCATAAGAGGATCTCATTAGTTAGATTAATTTGAATAGATTTGAAGGAGGAAGTGCTATGTGACCAACAGACTGAACCAACTGAATGAGAATGTCAAATGATTGCTTTACATGTCCATCCTCAATGATTTTCTTAATGTAGCATTCTGACAGAAATATAAAATTCCATTTGCCTTCCAAAGTTTTAAGAACATTCTCTACATTTTTGGCTCGCGTGAACTTGGCAGTTTCAGTTCATGCATCATCATAAGACATCTCATATCCTCAGGTGTCAGATATTTCATGATGGAGATGCAAATTAAAGTGCTCTGTAAATCATCAATAGATTGTCAATTAGAACATGAAACCCTGCTGCACAACCAAAGCATCACTTTAGCTACAAATTATTCAAACATGAATGACTCCATATAGCAATCAGACCATAACAGAGGTTGAACATTCTGCAGTAAAACTCTGAAATGCGTGTGGTTCATGTTATTGTCACACATATGCAGAAATATTGTGTGTATGTACATTACACCTGTCTCTATATATCTGATATCTGATATCTGTTATGTTTGTTTTATGGTGACTGAATTTGAATTGGGAAGGTTTGATGGATTTGAATGTATTTAAATAAAAACTATGTGAAGTGCTTACAATATTAGATATAACAATGTATCAGTTTTAACCTGAGTTGTTGATGAAAGGATGTAAAGTAAGATGACGGATCAGTCAGTATTGTTTCAATTAATGTGTTTTCTCCTAGACAATTAGTGAAATTTAAACTGAAAAGATAATATCTAACAATTGAGAGAATCGTTTCTTTTTTTGTTTCCACTCATCATGTTAAGTTCATAGCAATGTATATTTTCAATATTTCTTTTATTATCTCTTCCTCAGCTGAGGTCAGACCATCTTTTCTTTGATTCACATAACTTGTCAACTGATCGCAATAGCGCAAGTCAGTGTGACATTACATTTTTAATAAATATACGTAACTTTGATTTCAGTTGTGTATGACAAAAAAGTAGATGGACAAAGCCAATATTGTATTCATATCTTAATTTGATCATTAAATTAACAACAACCAAGTGCCTTGAAATATTTATTTCTCAACAAAAGTTACATTTGTACATGCACAGCTCTTTCCAGAGATGTGGAATTATTATACATCACTCTTCTCAACCAACAGCCTTTTTTTTCCTGTCCCAGTCTTATTGTGCTGTTCCTCTGAAACCTGCTCCAGTTATCCTCATGAGCACCACAGACGTTAGAGGGTATTTATCATCTGCAACTGTAACTATACAAATGTAACTATACAAGCAGTGACAAAAAAAAAGTTTTTAAGTATTTTTTACACAGGTCGACTCAACCCCTTCAGTGTACCCCACATCTGGACCCTTAACTGCAGGGTTCCGAAAGGATGACCTGTTTCACCAAAGGACAAAACTCATGTCATATGGCAGCCTCTCAGATCATTGCACACTCACAGTCTGGTGTCTTAATTGGTTTATGAATCTGAAACTGGCTCTCTCTTCCCTCAGAAACATAAATTCATGTCTTGTGCCTTTTAAACATCAACTTCATCACTTTCTCACTACTGCTCAGGTTTCCAAGCAAGTAGCCTAAACAACTCGAGTTTCAACTTACAACTTCCTTGACCATCTCTCATCTTGACATTCAGTGTCCCATAGCCACTATCAGGCCAGACATTCGTCGCTCATGCCTTAACTTAGTCGCTGGACTACCCATACCGATTTTAGAGACTATCTATTTTGTCATCTCCAAAATCAAACTTGTCCATCTACTCCGATCGCTTCTTCCCGAAGACAGCAGACACGCTCCTGACGATGCCTTTGATTCCCGCGACTCCTTTTTTGAGAGCCCGGGACTCCTTGATGAGATCTAAAATTTCGTGAAACACCAACAGCACGCCGTGGTACGTTTCAGCAGCAGATATTTCAAAAAACCCGCAGTCTGCGGAGAGGGCGAAGAGTCGACCTTCCTCACTGGAGACTGCTCTCTGATGTTGTAGGTCTCTTTTGTTTCCAACAATAATTATGGGCGCTGACGCAGAAAGCTTTCTTGTCCGACGGATGAGCTGCACCTGCTGCCGCACCACATCAAAGCTGGATCGGTCACAGATGCTGTACACAAGAATCACACCGTCAGCCCAGTGCAGTTGCTTGTCGCTTATTGATTCCGTTGTTTCGCAACTCTGAAAGAAATCCAAAGATAAGTTAACACACGACGAAAAGAAGAAAAAATCTACATGAAACATGCACTGGCTTACGTAAGGTCGAGTCTTACCTGCGGATACAGCGAGTCCCATATGTTTAAGGAAATTTCTCGTCCATCGATTTTGTCATTGTGATTGTATATTGATTCTGAGAAGAAGAAGGAGCACAGTATTAAGACACTGTCTGGTCCCAGTCCCCATGTGTATAGGTAATGTTTGCTTTTTAGCAGACTCACCTATATCGCCGTATTCACCGATGAATCTTCGTGTGAGAAATCGTACAGTAAGAGCTGAAATTGAAAAAAAAAATCATGAGGGTGCTCGTGTATGATTACTTGAGTGGGAATGACGACAAATGTATCAGATTCACGTCGCAATTTTCAAACTTGCTAATCCATTGACTGATCGGTTTATTGACTGTTTTCGGTTCAGAAACGTTCTGCTGCAGAACAGGCATAAGATAACTGATAGTAAAGCTTAAGTAGACTCACCTGATTTTCCCACATTCTCTGCCCCAAGTAATAGAATATTCGCCTCCACTTTGCCTCCATGCTGACTTCCATCCATTGCTTTGCTGCAGTGGTGGGAATTTGGTTTGACTTGGACAACCATTTGAAAGGAAACAGTACAAACGTTTTGTGTCTGGGTCTTTATGGAGAGCTGAAGAGTGCAACTCGAAGTATTTATCCTCTTGAGGGGCTACTGTGGGTGGGTTTATCGGATCGCGGAGTCGTAGCTTAACCAATCAGAGCATGGACCGTCTGTGCGTAGGCTACTGCCATGTAACGCTCCGAAAAGATCTTGGCTGTGATTCGGGATTCAATAACGACTTTTTTTCACTGTAATTACACCTCTGTCTAATCCCAATTCTTCAAAATACTTTTGTCTGTGAAAAATTTGCATTGCTGTGAAATACGGTAAATTACACAACCTATATACAACCGATAAGTACACTACTAAAGCCAGATGAAAAGAGAACAATAGTCAGACATGTTTACGAAATAGCTGAAGGTGTTAGTAGTTGGAGTTGAGGATAATTGAGCGAACAGTCAAAAGAGAGATTTGTGAGTTTTGTGGTGAATATGTGTGCCATTACGTGTGATAGAAATAGATTATAGATATTTGCAGTTTGACAGGACTAAAATGCCAGTGAACAATGAGAAATTCACAAATTAGTGTTAACATTAACGTCTTTACACGGAGTAAATGTAACGACTGTTTTCAAAAGTGAATCACATCGCATGCTCACCCAGTTCTATATCAACTTGCTGCGTGCTATCGTTAAATTACACGGGCGCGTCTGCCCCCTGCTGGTGTGTTGTTTTGCAATAACCGCATAGTAGCCTATATATTCTGTTCAAAACGGTGTAAGTACAGTCTTTAACTTTTGTCATGTGTACAAAATGAGACGCTTTAATTGCAGATATCAACAATCGTTAGAAATATTAATTTGCCTAGATTTTACAGAATTTCTCGCCCAAAAAATTGATTGTTGGGTCTCCAGATCTCTACATACGTGAGTCCCCGTTGTTCCATTAAACACCAACAGAACTTTGTAAACATATCATGTATAAGGTCATGTTTTACACTATTAAGTAATGCTCATTTAAAATTCATGACATAACCAAAAGTGGAGAAACTGAGGAAAGTTAGATTAAAATGGTTAAAACTAGCATTCAAACATTGTTCAAAAATTAGTCTTTGTTTAGCATACTTCAAAATGATTTCTCATGTCTTTCTCTGCACAATAGTTTTTGGCATGGATCTGCAACTCCTTGTCGGTAACTCCCTCATTCTCTCTCATCCCTTCTTTATCTCTGCAGAATTCTCTACAGTCTCTTTCTCTGCACTGCTTTTCTCTCTATCACCCTTCAGATAAGAAAGGAGGGAGAAATGGAGTCCTCCTTTACCTCTTTTGACGGGATTCAGTGACATCCATCCTCCTCTCCCTGTGAAGGTAATATGAGGACTTAAGTTTATTAAACTGTATTGATGTTTAAAAAAGAGTAGTAAGTATGGCCACACAAAACTTAGTCCCAGTAGTTTTGGGCCGCGTACTGCGTATTATAAATAAAGTCTAATTTATAGACACCTTTGCCAGGCTTGTTGGCAGTGGGAAAGTCAGGGTGTGATAAAGAGCAGCTGGGTTGGGAGAGTTTAGCTGAGACTTGGTGAGATGAGTCTGGAAAGACGTAGTGGGGGCCTAGCTGGTTTAGATGAGTTCAAATGAGACATAGTGGGCTAAAGTAAGAGCAGATGAGTCATGGTGAGGAGCCCCAGGTAAAGGCGTGGGGACGAATGACGATGACAGGAGTCAGACACATCGCAAGCAGTGGAAGAATGAGAGTTTTGAGTTGGAAACTGTCCACTCAGGCTAGACATCAAGTTGGTCTGAATCATAGCATACCTGAGCAAAAGGGACAATTATGATAACAACCTCACAAAGATAAAAAAAAAAACGTCTATGACGGTTTAAAAAAAAAAGCATAAAAATATTAAGTTCTTGATAAACAGTTAATTTATTTGTACTTTTTCAAAAGTTCTTTCTCTCTAAGACCAGTTAATCAAATGTTGATTAACTCATTCTTCAAAGACCTAATGGAAAGATTAAAGACAAGTGGAGGAGGTTTACAGGAACTCAGTCTACAGCAAAACAAGCCACACATAACTCCAAATAACTCCACATAAGTTCAGTTCCCAGGTGGGGCCACTGCCAAACCTCTTTTCAAGAACTCACTCATTCACTTCTGTGAAAAGATAGGCAGCACTTTATAAGCATTAATACCACATTAGTTTAGGAAGTCTTACATAACTTTCAGGCAAAGCAGTCAAAGAAACAGGTGCTACATTCTTTGAGGTTTAGATTTACCTGTGTCCAATTCACCTAGGAACAGGAGTTCCTAGAGTTGAGTGCAGAAGGAGGGGGGAGGGGACTTTATGTTATGTTGTTTGTCAGGTCCCCTTAGGCCTTGAAAGATAAACAAAAACATGCCTGCAGCATTTTTTCAGATTACTAGGCATTATGTAACATATACTTCAGTGTGTAACGTAGTGTTGTACCTGTGTTTAACATGTTGTACATGTGTCTAATGTCTTTAATATTTTTTTTTTACTATATATCAATGGATATATCAATGTTAAATGATACAATTTAACAAAAAGAAACCAGTCGTTATCTATCGTTAATACTTTTATTAATACAGTACAATGAATCCTATCAAAAACAATAATTGCATACAAGATCCATGATTATTTGACCACAGTCAATTATTGTTATTATAATTATTACAATAAAACTGTATTGTATCTTTCACTTAAACGTAATAACAATATGCTCTAGCACCATACTGTGTTGCCATATTCAAGTTACTGTGTGTATTTGTGATAATATTTTCAAGTTACAGTGGATGGAATGGTACAGATGGTTCCAATGAATGAGGAGTTGCTTGAAGATAATATGAGAATGAAAAAGAAATGGGCAGTGAGGGAGGGACAGATAAGACCTGAGAGGCAGTCATGGACCATTTAAGTGATTTGCCGTAGAGAGCGGGAAGTGGGAGTGCCCGACAGCGGCCGTTTGCTCAGGGCTGGGCCAGGCCGGTCACCTGCCCCGGGTCTTAGAGCAGCAGACAGGTACACTTTATTTTCTTCTCTTTACTGAGCAGCCCGTGCTGATTGGTGGCCACATAGTCGACCAGTTTCCAAAAGTCTGTAAACGACACATCTGACTGTCCTTCTGCCACCTCCATCACCTCCAACACTTTGGTAAATCCCTCCTCATCGTCTGTAATCTGTACAAATGTACAGCAAGTTAAGCTTTAATCAAATGATAATCACTGAATGATCATAAAATGTGTTCACAAGCGAGATTTGGCAGATGGCATGAATAGCTCTGGATTTGACAGCATATAACTTAGAGTCTCATTCACACTATTACTCACTCTGTGTTTAGGATGAGATCATCATAATTACATTTATGAGAAGTAACAGCTCACAGCATGTGCAACAGCACCAAAGAGACCACGGTAAGATATTGGTTCGTGTAAAAAGAACATAAAAGCCTACATAATGTTTTACAAATTTGAATGTGGACTGAAATATTAGCATTACAGGTGTCAGCAGGCATTACATATTCCAGACTCAAAAGTTTATATGAATCAGAATTCATACTTGTACTGACTGACGACTTTACATATCAGGACTTACCTTAACCATATTGGGGAGCTCTGTGGAAAGAAGGGTTTTGAACTCCTCTACTTTCAGAGTTGGGCCATTATCAGGAGCAGCCTCATGAAACTGGGAGACCAGCGTATGTATGGCCAGCTCTAGCTCTGTATACTACAGGAGAGAAGGATTTACATTATCAAAAGTTTGTCTTACAACTGTCCTTACAACTGTCATTGTTAGAAGCAAATATTTTTCAAAATATTCAAATATTTTTTCCATCATTTCGTTGAAGAAAGGATGACAGATTCAGACATTTTGACAATATTCAATGGACACACAAAACGTAAGACCCCTCACTCCTGGGGCCGATACAATTTACCTAAACCCAAATTATAAACTCAAAAAGTAAGGATGGCCCAAAAAAAAAAAAAAAAAACCAACGCCTTTAAAAAAATTAAAAAGCTGAAAAATCTCAATGAGGACTAAAAAAAATACTGAGGAGTATTTTGGGTGGTGATTACTATTGCTTTCACGGAAGTCTGTTTACTCAGTTATTTGTAAACTACTTATTCTGTTGCTTTCTGGTTTACAACTAACAGTCTGCATGGAGATACCACGAAAGGATATTTGCTTTCTGGGCGTAGCTGGGACAAAGCAGTTTTGACTATGGGGCGGTCATAGGTGAGTCCACAGGTGAGGTTTGCTGCCGAATGTAGACTGCAAGACACCCGGTAGCTAAAGGATTATGCGGGAATTATATATAAAGCAATATCGAATTCATATTACTATCAAGATCGAAGGAATAAAACAACATATAAGCTCCCTGACTCCCGTGCTAAAAGATCAAATGACGAGCCGACCGCGCCAGAATTGAGAGTGTGCAGTTAACAACTATACAGAAGGAGTTTACCACTCAGTCGCTGACAGCAGCTTCTATGAAACACGTGCAATCCATTTCGTTTTAAATCAGAATGAAGTTTCGTAGATAGCTTAAAAGTTTGTCATTCGGTTGTTGAAACTACCTAACAGACATTTGTAAAGGTAATATAACAGGTTGTCATGTTGCGGGTGAAATTAACAAAATATTGTTTTTTGCTCGCTTATTTGTTCTAGCCAAAGCAGTAGTTCACATATATAAGATATTAAAACAAAAGCTCACCTGTGTCGCCATTCAGTCGGCTGCGCGTCCCAAACTTTGCGGAAACTACTACAAGTGAATCGGTGAAATGGTATTTTACCACTCCTCTGCTGGCTCAGGTCTGCGTGTCCTCCCACTTTACACGTCAGTCTGTCTGAAATGGACGCGACAACTCAAATGATGGATATCACATGCTTCAAGTCATGAAAACCGCATGAAATCTTCGGGATAAATCCTTAATTGAATTTTCAGTTACGGCTGTCGGTAATTTAGGAATGTCTGACCTCCAAGGAGTCACTCATTACTTAATATCACAGACAGTACACAACTTTTCTTTTTCTTTTTTTTATAATGAGGGGTGAACCTTGTGCTGAGGTTGCTCATATCGGGCATTCCAGAGGCACTAGGACATTCTAATGTAGGGGATTAACAAAAGCATAAACCAGCCCGTCCACATTCTGTTTGAAAAAGATAGCGAAGCTACTTCCTATCTCTCATTCTAACAGGTCTTTGGGTCGGACAATGTATGTTAAGGTATGCACAGACAAACATGTTGCACATGTAGCTTTAAAAATACACAGATGTGGGTTGCAGTAATAAGTCCTGAAGTTACTGAATTACATGTACTTAAATCACAACTGGAAGAACTAACAGATTCCACCAAATGTATTTTTCATTTTTACTCAGGTTTATTTGCAAAGAAAGAAAGAATAAAAGAAAGTTTTACTCATTATGACTCATTTTACTGTTTACTATCCTTCACATTATCAAACAGAATGACAGCTTTAATTTTAGGGCAGTAGTAGCACCAGTGGGTCAGAGTGGAAGATGGTGATCTTTTTTTCTAACTGCAGAGCTTGAGCAAGAATGTGCTTGTTGCTTATCTCGAAATGGTGCCAAAATGGATTTTTAGAAAAAGACAAATTCATTTCCGCCACCATTACATACCACTGTGAGTACGGTTATTTACTCAACTGAAGACGGTCCAAATGCCATAAACAGCATGACGCGCAGTGTTAGCATCAGGTAGCCTACGAAGTCTTACCTTATCCTTTCAACTCATCCCACAATAACCCCTCAGCCTTAACATATTTAGAACAGACTCATCTTTGTGGGGCAAAAAGTTTTGTGTGTCCAAATTTAAGCCATTGGTTTGAGTAGGCGTACCTTGTTTACCTAGAGGATTATTTAGAATACTGACACAGAGACAGCTTACTGTTAACTGTGATGAGAGTGCTGGTTTACTTTATTCTAGTGGTCATACTGATGTTAATTTAGTTTTCTGTGACTGATCACACTCCAGTCCTTAAAATGACGCTGAGAAATAAAGGCTGTGAAATGACTAGTTCACCCTTGGTGCTGAGGATATTCATTTAGTAATCAACCTTGACTCGTGTTGATTTTTTGAGCGCTGCTTTTACTTCAAATACAATCTTTGTTTTTTGGGGTTTTTTTTTAACAAACACCACTTGTATTTGAGAAGGGTTTTTGAATACAATAGAGAGGCAATGGGAGTTGGTAAGTGTCTTTTATTCTTTTTTTTTTTTTTTCATCTGTAAAACAAAGGCAAAACAACACTCCTCAAGACCCTAAACCTGGTTAGCTGGCCCTAAAGCAGTGGGATCGTACAGTTCTCTGTCCTGGGAGTGAAATGCCTGTTGGAGAAAGCAGCGGAGTCACTGGTCACTGTCTGACTCCTCCTGATTTACACATCCTGTTCCCATAAGGCCAGTAGGATGTGACCCAATGTTATGACTGTGGCACTCAGAGTTTCCCCATGTTGAGTGGACCTGACAGGTCGTATCTGGTTCACTAAAACAACAAACACGCACACACACACACACACACACATTTCCCCCTATAATAATAATGTAATAACAATAGTACGAAACAGCAAAAGCTGATCAACAGGCTGTTCTGGTCAACTGCTTTTTTGGCAAAACAGAAAAAAACTGATTCAGCAAATGAGTACATGAGGTACAACATAGTAACGGAGGTTGATTTTTCTGGCTTTTTGAGCATTTTGAGGACCAGCATTCAGAATCACACCAGATGCTGATTTCTCTGTTAATGTCATTACTACACTCAGTGCTCACATGCCTCATACTATGAAGGCTACAATGTTGCCCTCCTCGCCCCCTGGTCGCCACGGAGATGCGTCGCTTCATCACCTTCCTCATGTCCCTCCTCTGACTGATGTGTGGTGAGCTCAGTGCAGCCGTCCACAAGATGACTCTCTCATCATCACTGGAATCTCTGGAAATACACAGAAATTTCTTTAGCAAACATTTCTTAATAATATTATCTAAAGGAGATATAAACATATGTGTAGTTATGGATGTGTAAATAAACCATTTGGAAACAAACACATCACAGAGTGGAGACAGCTAAATATACAAGTCAATATTATCAGACACTAAACCGAAGTCTGTGGCTAGCTTGCATTTTGACTTTCTAAATAGTCTTTGTGAGCAGAAGCTGAATATAATTTTCTCATCCAGTAAGACTGTTATTTTTTTTTCTCCCCATTTTGACTCACAGCTCCTCCTCTGAGTCTTCCTGGAATGTCAAGGGCCCCATGCAGATGGCACAGATGTTTTTCATCAGCCTAAAGCACTGACTGCAGTAGACTCCTGAGAGACAAATGAACAGGATTTTATATCCTGTCTGATTCATAATTACTAGTATTTCCTTAATCAACCAAGATATGGTGAGAACTATTTCTGACTCATTTTTAAAGGCAGAGTCATGTTACTTCCCATTGGTAACTGAGCTCTTGGTGCCTGTGTTGAAGGCATAGAGACAGTGCTCTGAACCAGGATCAAGAAATTCTTCTTCACCCTTTACTAATTCAGTTTGGTTGCAGGAGCTCAGATGGGATCCAGACCACCCCGTCAATTAGCGGACTGCATAGAAAACACGTTGACACTAATGATGTCAAACGTTAAATGGTTTGACCTTTGCACTGTGAGGTACTGCAGACGTGCACATTGGGATCATCCTTCCCAGCCATCAACTTTCCACAGGTCATGCAGGAAACATCAAAGACACCCAGAAATCTGGCAATGGCTGGTCCACCAGGAAGGCTGAGAACACAAGACCAGATCAGACCTACAACACAACTGCGTCTCAGATGCTTTAGATGTATGAGATGTTTTCTAGCTCATGCCAGAAGAATGTCATTCAGATCAATAGCCAAGTACTACCAGTCAGATGTGAGCATGTTTACTAACTCATCAGATAATTCTGGTATGCTGATGTTTTCTTACTTAAAATCATCAAGCACGATATGTATGGTGTTCTGTATTTTTCAAGATTTCAAATTTTGTCAGCAGGTCACACTTACTGAAAATAAAGGGGGGGGGGGGGGTGGTATGTGTGTGTTTGTTTGTGCTTTCCCTATTTACACTCACTACAGGGACAGTGTTTGCAGCAAACTCATGTGTTGTCCATCCTCCTTGCCTCTGGCCACAGACCTGAGCAGGGCTTTACCTAAGGACTTGCGCTGGGACAGAATACGCTGGCGCAGTAGTAGAATCCTCTCCTGTTCCATAGTGAAAGAACAAGACACAGGGCTCTCTCCTTTTTTTTTTCTTCCTCGAACTACATGCTTGGAATTCTTGTCATACTCAAAATGCCGTTTAATCCAAAAGCATGGCGGGCAGCGTCTCTCTCATAGTTAAAGACAAACTGGTCAATAGAAAATAAAAATGTGATGCGAAAAAAAAATTGTTGCTAGTGTGCCCTGTTTTCTCGACTCCAAAAGCAATAATATTTAATTGCCTTATTGATGCTTACTCTCTCTCTTTGGGGGTGGTAACTGGCACAAACAAACCGGCGTAAACGCTTGATGTAGCCTCCAGTAATGACCGTAAAGGTAGCCAGGCCATAAAGAAATCCTGGGATGTAGTGTGCCAAGGGACAAAAGTCACTGTTGTGTCCAAATAAAAGTTAACATGAAATTGACACTCCTTTTTATTATGACAACCGTAAAATTAGAGTGAAGTGTCATTGAAAAAGTAAGAACAACATTTGGAGAAACATTAAATCGCACTGCTCTGGAAGGATAGAACAGTAAAAAGATCAATTTCAGCCAATGAATTCAAAACTTTCAAAAAACGTTTGCTGTGAGGAGGCAAACTTCGAAAATGTCAGTTGTTTTCACAATGGCCACAAGATGTCCTCGCAAAACCACAAGGTGTTTAAACAAGCATAGTTTTCTGTGCTCTCAAATAAAATAACTGCATATGAAAGTGTACCTATGACCAGATATCCTGTGTAGTCAGGTTCCAGTGGTTCCATAAGGCACTTTTTGTCAAGAACAGTGATGTTCCCTCTTTGCAAAACATCAAAAGAGGCCACTATGTCCTTGAAGATATCCGAGGCGTAGCCTGATCCATTCACTTGTATCTCAAATATAATGGGAGCTGGGGACAGACACAGAATTCATGAGGCTCTGCTGTAAAGTATTTAAAACACAAAGTAAATTTAAGAGGGTTAAGAGGGTTCAAATGTGTGTGAAGATGAGACCAGCCCCGCCCCCCCCCCCAACACACACGCACACCCACACACACACACACCCTCAGCATACCCACACAGCTGTCTCACCTCTAGCTACAATCTCCCCCTGGGCTTGGTGGTGTACAACATCAAATACCCAGAAGACCATGACATCCAGTGCAATGACAACACAGGCCATAGCCAGGTGCTTGAGGACGGACAGCATGCCAGCAGCAACTGTTCGTCTCTCCTCAGCAGTCAGGTACAAAGACCCTGGAGCAGATAAGCACGAGGAGAGAACTTGATGAACAGATTCTGTGCCATTCAAAGCTTGCGTTCAGTAAAAAATATATACGGTTATGTGTGAGGAAGACATTGACATTACTTGAACGCTGTTTACTCTTGCCCCTCTTGAGTAATTAACATATCTTTTGGTCTTTGAGCTATTTGCTTTAATTATCTTAGGACACTGTCTTGACTGCCTTTCCCTTCACTGAAGTTTCTCCCTCTAACTGTTATGCATTCTAGTCACATGACCTTTTAAGCTCTTTAAGGCCTTTTGACCCTTCTGTCTATCTAACTTGTTCTATAGCCTCACCCATAAAGGCTTGTCACTCACTTGGTCTGATGTAGGTACGCGCCTCTCTCTGGCTGAGTGGTAGCACTGCTGGCTGTCTCTGCCTGGACCATCTGAGGTCCATCTCCACAAACTGGTCAGTTATATAAATGTTGTCAAAGGTGTCACACTGAAGGTAGTTGTTTTTGTACAGAACAGCCCTACTCGAAGTCACACACACACAGTCAAATATGAGCCCAAACATATACGTGTGCTCATACAAGTGCAAACAACACAAAATATTATGCTTATTTGATGGTTTTTCATTGAACATATGCATAACATATACATCTATGCTTTGTTTGAACTCTTTTTAGAACAACTTGTCCATCATGTCATGTGGTCTAATTCATTAAACATGATTTTTAAGTGATCCATTAAGTCAGTTAACGTTGTTACTAAGTATGGACAGGGCGCTCGACAACCATCCGTTTAAATGTGATGAAGGACTTACTGAAGGTACATGAAGAGCAGTAGGACCAGGCTCATATAAGCCAGCAGTCCTGTGAGTCCCTGGAAATAGATCAGATCTTCACTCACTTCCTCCATCATATCCTGAGCCATCTCCTGAATCGATTGGCTGCTGTTGAGCTGCAGGTCATAGTGCGTCGAAGCTGAGATGTTGAACTCGAATTCTTTTTTTATTTGCTCAAATGCTGCTAGAGTTGCTACAGAGTGAAAAAAAACACACATTACGGCTTGAAACAAACTAAAACATGTCCTAAAATGCATTTAGCATTTTCGAAAGTCAAAAGGCATTTCGCCAATCATGTTCACCTAGCCCCACGAGGAATCTACGTAATAAAATAATCAAAATGAATGCAGTTTCTAAAAGAAACATTTCATTTTATATGTTACTCACAATCAGCTATCTTTGCCTTCAAGTGGCTCACAATATAAGTGGGAATGATACAGAAGAACTGTCCAGCTACAGAAAAATGGCAAAATAGGTCACAATGAGTAAATAAACAAAGACATGATATAATATTGCCTTATACTTAATATACATGTTAGTTTTGGTTGTGGACGATTATCTGCTGCGACCTGAGTCAAATATGGACTGTTAAACATCACAAAACATGTCCTTTGAGGTAAGAGTGGAACAAACAAAACTTGACCTAAGACAAGCATTTTGGGCTTATTTATGATGATGAAGTAATGACGAACTAGAGTACTGAATAAAAACAAAGAGACATACCTTAAAGTAGTTTTTTTTTAAAAACTGTGTAACTGGTTCAGATTGTATATCACTATCTCTTATTCTCCCCTAGTCTCTGTATTATGCGCTAATGTTTGGATCTACAATTCCAGTTGACAATTCCAGGCAGGCAGGACTGAGCCTGAAGCGGATATCAAACAATAATTCATTTGAGAAGAAAACATGGAGCAAAAGAGGGAAGTGAGTAACTCATAGGCACCCAGCACAGGAATGTCAGAGGAAACACCAGCCCTGTGTGCTGTTTCAGGTGACCACTAAAGCAGTTTTCAACACGGAATACTGCCAGTCTTCTTTTACCTTCAGCATTAGTAGTCAAGTAGTCACTGCAGAACCTCAAATGACAGTCACGTATACCACCACCACCAAAAACAAATTAGATTATTACTCTAACATTACTGAATATAATGATGAGGATGCTACAGTAAAAGAGAGATATTGTCAAAGAACACATCTGAAACATATAGACTATATGAGATACTCATGTTTGACTATGTCATTCCCTCAAAGTGTGCAGAAACTGTGTCAATTCAAAGATACTACATAAATAAGCTTTTGAAGCCCATGGGAAACTGACCACGGGCGAGGCCACAAAGAGGCCTGAAGCCCTCCACGATGTTGCAGAGGAAAGAGAAGATGGAGAGCTGCTCCATGCAGTCCTTGTGGGCTTCGTCAAAGAGCTTGTGGCACTTCTTCTGAGGTGTTCCCAGCTTCTCGTTGCACACCTCACCGATAGTGACCAGAAAATGGAGTACGTTCCTGAGTGTGCGAGCTAAAGAAGTGGTCACATCAGGAAACTCTAAAATTGTTCTACTATGCACAAAAATCAAATGATGCTAGTAGCGACAGAAACTATTAACCTTGTTCCTCTCACTCACCAACATGTCGAACGGATTCGGACAAGGCGTCGAAAAGCTTCTTCACCCTCCCTGTCATAGAGTAGACATTCCTGGTAACGGCTTTGATCTTCTTCAGCACGGCTGTATATGTGAACCAGTGAGAATAGAGTTATGCAGAGGGAAGCCTAATAGAATCAGTCAGTGTTTGCTGCCTGTCATTAAACATCACAGGTATATTATATTGAGCATCTTGTACACCTTGAAGATGAGATTTAGTTATTCACCAGAAATGCACGTAAAACGCTTTTTTCAACCTAATGAATTCTACCCCTGTGAGATGTAAAAACTTTTGCTGAAGTTCTTGTCTGACGTGTTCCTATCAGTATTAAAAGACTTACGCAGCAAAGGTGCGGCAGCCCGGCGCATCAGCTGCTGTGTCTGATTCATCACTAGTTCGGTTCCACACACAACGCTGTCCGCGGCACGGTCGAAGTTCTCCAATGTGTTGCCCATTGGGCCTTTCATGACGGCGGTGAAGGCGAGGAAGAGGAGGAACCTCTTACCATGCACTGACAGGCGATGACACACATGAACAGTGGAGATCGTCTTGAATTTACGATATTTAAAGTTGGAATAGGGCACATGGTCTGAGTTTAACAGCTTTGACTACACCATATAGATTTAATGTTCTGATCTGAGTTAACATACATTTAGAACTTACTTGAGCACAGCATCGGTAGCATGAGCATAACATTTGCGCGGACACGAGAGGAGAAGGCCATACCGAACGAGATGAAAACCGCTATGGTTACTGTACTGATTAAGCAGTACCAGAGATCATGTTTCTGCACAAGAAGAGCGGTCATGCCATAAACGAAAGCGAGAAATAGGCCGAGAAAGAACCCTGTGGCGTTGTCTTTCGCTTGGTGCACGGCAGAGCTGCGTAACAGACGGGTAACTCTTTGTCGAAAGCGTTTCATGACTGATGCTTCAGGCCTTGAAGTCCTATATCTGGGACAAATTAAAAGGAAATAGACAAAATAAGACTTCTGAATTTTGATGAAACATCAGTGCGATGACCCCGTCAGAGAAGGTCCAAGATAGTTGTCCTTTGGAATAGAATGGTTCGAGTACGTTCTAAGAAGCCACAATGTTATGACATCACGTCATGTCTGTTGATTTGAGAAACTATAAACATCGCACCACCTATGGATAATACCAGGGAGATCAAAATAACTAAAACACCTCACACAAGTAAGTAGACCTATTTCCTAGTGAAATCACTCATTTATCATAACTGGTTGCTCACCACTGAAAATTAATGGGGTTTTACCTATGCGTAGCTCTGGAGCAGGTCAGTGGACTTGTCCTTCCCACTCTGGCTCACAGGTTCCTGTTCAGTCAGCCATCAGAGTTTTCAGTGGCCCGGGTATTCCTTGGAGCTGCATTTGGGGCTGTCAGTGGTGCAGGTTTGACCGAGCTTTGCAGATAGAATTTTTACGATTTCATGTAAAGGAGTTGAAGTGTTGTCATTGTGAAAAAGGATAACGTTGCTTCTCTCAGGGTTATTCCTTGGACTCATGCACAACATCTCAATGACCATCACACACAGACTAATTGCCGGATGTGTTTTTGTAGGTAAGTAGTCTTCATTAATTATTATTATTATTAGATGAAGACTGCCACAAAAAGGTAAAACCAAAAAAATGCTGATGGTTTTCAGGTATATGTATCCTCGGTGGTATGTTCTCCTCATATTTCCGGTGCTCGGTTCTTTTGATGTTTCCCAGCATGCTTGGCTCCCGTGGGCGGGCCTACCTGATGCTTTTAGTTCTTAATGGTCTTTACCAAGGTACACCTTAAGTGTTATATCATACACATTCGTAAGACTCAGTAAACCATATTTAGCTCAGACTCACACAGTTTTTACTCTCTATCAGGTCCAATATTCAATATCCACCGCAATGTTCAAAATGTGGCTTTTTCTATGGGTTGCAACATCGACTTGCAGATAGAACACAGTAAGATCATGTGGAGGATGGTAACAGAACCTATGTTACAGGTCATGCAAGACATTGTGGTAAGTCAAAAAAAAAAAAAGAAGAAGAAGAAGAATGAAAGATAGCGTGGTGATGATGTGATCTTTAATCATTGCTGTGGGGGTGTCCTCCTCTTGATAAGCATGACAATAAAGAGTTCCAGCATGAAGCCAGGAATGTGAGCACACAATTCAACCGGATCAGAGATGAGGTGATGGGCCAGTATGGATATGATGCTCTCCAGCACTCCACCTCCTCAGGAAATTCCACCCAAGATATGTTTTCAGCCAAGACTATGATGCGATGTGATTGTGAGTCACATACTTTTTCCCCCAAAGCTCGGACATATGCTTAGAGTTCCAGTTCAGTAGTAACAACCAACAACACCATTTCAGTTAATGCAGATAATACGTATGATATGGGCTTTTGTGAAGGATCAACATGATAATCACTTGATAAGATAGTTTAATGGTCCACTTGACAGATGTGGTGGAGCAGGGCATAGGCCGTTGTCGAGAATGGTTCAGCAGTAAGTGGCAGGAGTGCATGGATGCCATCAAAGCCCCTGTGATCAACCACTTGCTTTGTGTGCCTATGAAATTTGACTTCCTGTGCAATGTGATGAGAGGTAGGCACAAAGGCCAGTAGGTATGTCACAGTATTCCAAATGCTGGGGTGGTCAGTCCCCCTCCTCAAGAGACAAATTTGAGGAGGATTTTGTTCTGACTCTAATGTAACACTAAATATAACATACAGTGGCTTCTTGGGGCCTTGATTGGGTGGATGAAGTATGTTTGTGTAAATATGGAGCAAAAGCCTGTGGTTCTCCATTAGAGGGATTGCATTTCACGTGTCTATCTTATTGTCGACGTAGATGTCATTCATTTACTATCATATTGTCAGATTAATATCCTCTATGGCACCTTAAAGGTCGTGATGTTTTAACTACCACTGTAACAATATGAGTTAAATTACATTGCTGATGAAATGACAATCAGAGCGTCTTAATATGAGGACAATCAGAGGTGTGACCTCCAATTCACTAAGAGTTGTTTTCCATTCAGTTATGACACCATGGTGCAGAGAACACATTCCAGTGGAAGGAAACTTTGGGCAAACCTTCGACAGGCTCAATTTGTCTATTAGTAGACTGGCTGAGGAGTTCACTGCCAAAGTTGTGGTTCAGGTGGTTCTCACACTCAGTCCGCACACCTGCCAGGCAGCGGTCTCCCTGCTGTTTTTACTGTGACTCACAGCTGACTTTGGCTCCTAATGAAGAAACTCAAATATGCCATTAAACTATCTACCGTTTGTTAAGTCCTCAAATCTCACCTTTATAGTGATGCACACATGCTCATACCTTTTACATCAGTAAAGTAAGAGCTCAGTCAGTCAGTCATCTAATTTAACATCATCTCTTTTCAATGTGTTTCACAACATAGACAGGGAGGTTTCAGACATGATTCAGAAATTAGGATATGTAATCTTCGGATGTGTGTTCTGTGGTATTTTGCCTTTAGAAATTGGAACAGCAAGCTGTTTTAGGAGTGACAGTCCTTAAGGAATTCACAAAGGAACTGAGAAAAGCTTTTGAAGAAAAGATGATTGTTTTCGAACAAATAGCAGAAGTTGTTCAGATCCTTCTCTCATTTACTTTCATCACCATCTTCACCTCGTAAGTTGAAATATGTTGTTTCATCCTGAGCTAAGAGATAAGAGATAGATTGACTGTGAAAGAAGATATTTGTACCATGTGTGGGTTTTATGTTTGACCATCTTATTAGTTATGTGATACTAGTTTATTAATATGCCTCCTGTAACTCTTCTATGATTTCACTTTTTTTTTCTGAAGAGCATTTGGGTATGCAAGACACTACTGCCGTCATATTCGCTTTGACAACGTGTACATTACGACTTACTTCAAGCAGATTGATGAACGAAGGAGAAGAGCGGTAAGAGGAATGTCTCATAAAATAATATGCCGTTCTTGAGTTCAGCATGTAAATGTGTCCAAATTGTTTCAGGGCAAAAGGTATTTATTACCTCTGAAGAAAGTTGAACAAAGCGGCTTCATCAACCCTTGGAGTTTGTCCATCCATCCCAGTGAACTTAAACTTGTGGTATCATGATGTTTTTTTGTTTTTTTTTGATTATGGAAATCTCAGTATTAGAGTTTAAATCTTGACTTCCATGACTGCTTAGTTTTGCCTTCTCTGTGTAGACTGCAGCAAAAGATTTCTTTCTCGTGTGAGTGAGCTAGTATACAGCCTGCTGAAAGCAAAGTAGTCGACCTGTATAAAAAATATATGTGAAGAGCACTTATGTGGAGTGTGTTATGTCCAGGCTCTGGGTCTAATACAGGTCCTCTTGCTGACTCTGTTTGTGTGCATTCTTCTCACCGTTGATGGGATCCTTTATCACATCTTCGATATCATCCGGAGACACACTTTCACACAGTTCTCTGTTACCAGTAAGGCTGCAAAGACATAGACACACAGTCATCTGAATAGCTGAAAAACTGAATGTATTCACATATACTGTCGCTATCAAGGTATATATGTCTGTCCACTCACACTAATAGATGAGTTTTTTACTAGGCAGTCATCATGTGGATATTGACATCACTGGAGAGTCCATGTTGGCTAAACTGCTGAGGAAAACCATTGGTGCTTTCAATACCTCCTCAAACTTAGACATACAGACCAGTAATCAGCGTAAGTGGACCACTGACCTCACACAGATCGACTTAGAACTTAGAAATTCAGGTTCAGAGCTGCTTTGTTACACACCGCAGATTGTTAAACGCTTGATGTTTGACATGTTTGATGTGGTTGGAAAAGAGCTTCACTGCACAGGACACCTGGAGATTTATTGACGATTTGTTACATTATAAGCTAAAAATGATGTTGTGAGGTCATCACTCAGTTCTGAATGAAAATATTTCACAAAATCTGTACTATTACAGAGCATGAGATCTGCTCACAGATCAGTTTGTTCACTCTTTGTCTTCACAAAGTTCTTCACAAAGCTCTGTGAAACCCAAACCCCCCGTGCCTGGCTGAAGTTCATATGTTCCAGCCATTGATTCATTCATGCCAAGCTCTTCATGTAGCCAACTGACATCTGTTGTCTGGCTGTGCCGCTAGGCTAATAAGAGATTGTTAATGGGCCTTTTAAAACCTGGAGAGCTGCCTGGGTTTCATCCAAGTAGGTCTCATTTGACTGGCACTGACATGGCTACTCATGTCTGAGCTCAGGCTGACTGCTGTCTGGAGTGCTGTTTATAATTCCACTGTAACAAAGACACACATACTAATCTGGGTCTGCTCCTTTTTGCCACTTCTTTTTAAACAACACCCATCATAGCTTTCTCTGTAACTACCTAACAGAACAACGAGCCTTGTTTAGAATGACTAATCAGGAAAAATCCGTGTCTGAGACCTGTAAGCAATCAAAACCTCCAAGATATCAAATTGTCATAAGAGAGAATCACAGTCTAACAGCTTAATATTGTTCATTGGATTTTATGATTAAATGTGTTGTTGACCTCCGGGCAGATTGTTTACCCCAGCCGCGTGCCTTGGCCCCAGAGGACTACCTGTGGACCTTTCTGCCCCTGTTCATGATGGCTCTCATGTGCTGCCTGCAAGCCTACAGCAACCGCCTACGCAGGGTCATCGCCGCCTTCTATTTCCCCAAGGCAAGATTCAGCATGCCACACATCCTCCACACTCATCTAACAGTGCCAACTGCAAAAAAAATAAAGTCATATTCACACAGTTTGTACGGTATAAATGGGATAACAGCATTTGCAGGTTTTCATCAGAAGAGTTGTATGTTAGTAATTTACTCACCCAAGCCTTCTAAGGTCTAAATTGAATGTGAATTGAGAATAGTGTTGTATAGCTGAAAGTGACAGAGTCTAGGTGCTGACTAGGTGAGTAGGTTTATAACCCTAAACAGGATCTTTCTCCTCAGCTGAGCAGCTCTCATGAATGAATCAATATGTGGTGCATTTGGCCGCTGTCCATGACAGTCACGTTTATCATGTTATGTAACTGAGCAGAAGCTGAATTAATGTCTGGAGTGATTATGTTTAGACTGTATCACATATGCACATGGTTAATTCCTTAATCTCCAATCTCTAAATCTTATTACAAACTGCACAATCTCGCCTCCCAATCTCATACAGTCACGCCTTAAAAATGTAAGGTAAGGAAAATATGGAGCAATGAACTGCTGTCCAAGTTCTTGTTCCTGCTAGTATTACTTTTTTTTCCAGACACAAGCTCTTGCCTATCCAGATAAAAATTTTAAGACAGAGATGAAACTATAGCAAGAAATATCTGGCTATACGGTACAGTTAGCTGATGGATGCTGTGGTTTGTCTCATTGCACAACATCTTGCTGTTCTTAACTGTGTATGATTTGTATTTTGTGTTTTTAGTCCCTGAAAACCAGTAGCTCTTATGCAGTATGCTGTGCTCTCTGAAGAACATGTTGGCATCTCTCCCAGTCAGTTAATGTTTATTCAACCAGACTTTCCAGCAGAAGGATATTTATTATTGTGCAGCCTTTCTAGGACTGACACAGGACGATTTGAACAAATATGAAACGTCTTTTATATCTATCATGATCAAAACAAACTAATGGTATAACGACATCCTGGAAGACTTTCCCTCATATTGCTCCTATTTACTGTAGCTTTAATATGACAAATAATATTTTGGATTCCATTTTTTTCCTAACAGATCCTTGTTCCGATATATTGTGGAAGTCTGAGCAAATGCTGTGCAGATTTTAAGGGCTAAAAGGAAATTAAGAACATCAGTGTTTAAGAAATTGTTTATTATCTTAGTAAAAAAAAAAAAAAAAGCACTTTAGCAGCCTTGTTTTAAACATTCAAGTTAGGTTACAATTCTGATGCTCTCACTTAAAAATTGAGAACCACGAGGGAGCGAGCATTCAACTACAAAAGCAGGATCATGGCTTTTCTTTTTGGAAATAGGTATTTAACCATACCTCTGAGCAAATATAAGTTATTATTTAACCAATACGTAAATAAAGGCATGGCTATAGCTGGTTGTAGCCCTCATGTGGTACTTTTGACTGTGTTGAAAAGGGTGAGACAGCATGTGTGTAGCATGAACGCCGTTCTTTTCTCCAATCCGATAAGAAATGCATTTTTGCCCGAGTGCGCTGAAAGGAGTGCTGAGCTCAGAGGGTTTAGTATAATAGCATTAGACACAGTCAACTGGGAAGGCCTGGTCTGTGGTGAGGTGAATTAGGCTCCTTTGGTGAGTTCCTTAACCCTGAATCATCTGAAGAATGGTTACTATTTTCATTCCATTTATTAGAGTCTCACAAAGTAAGAAAATGAGGAAATGAGGGGGGGGGGGGTGAGGAAATGGTGTAACATTTTACATTTTCAAACACATAGTTTGCAAATATTTCATTTAACTACTGCTTAATTTTTAAATATTTTATCCATGGTCAGAGCAGCTGTTTCTTACGATGTGTCAAATTCAGACATTAAGTCATTCTCGTCCTTTTTTTGTTTTCTTTATTTCCAACATCCTGGTGAACTCTGCATTTGTACAGCGAGAGAAGAGAAGAACTTTGTTCCTCTACAACTTACAAATCCAGAGACGCATCTCTTATGTCAAAAGACTACGTAAGCAGCTTTTGAGACATGGAAAGCAACCAAAAACAGTAAGTATGCTTTCTTAAATCATCAAAAGAGACCCCAAAACTAAGACCCACAGGGGAATATAGTTAATACAGTGGTATAATGCTAATATTTCCTAATGGAAATGTCAGGAGCAGCTGCTGGAAAGCTGTCTGATGTCTGAAGCCAAGTCATTATCGAATGAGGTATTCTGTGATCACACAACATAGAGAGTTAGATGTTCGATTTGCCCTGGGCCAGTCAGTATCTGTGATGCATACCTCAGGAGCTCCCTGGGAAACCTTGGTTTGTTTAAGAATATTCTTGAAGACATTCAGCGGCATGACAAAATGAGAATCAATGGGGTAGAATTTGGAAATCTTGTGGGTGTACTCTGGGAGATTATTTACATGTGACCAAAAAAATAGACATTTTAAGAAACTTCTGTGTGCCTGTTCTTTTTCTTTCTTTCTTTCTTTCTTTCTTTCTTTCTTTCTTTCTTTCTTTCTTTCTTTCTTTCTCTCTTTCTTCCTTTCTTTCTTTGACTCCCTCTCTCTCTCTCTCTGTCTCAGGTGTTCACAGGGATAATAGCTGTGTTGGACAGGCTGGGCTGGAGGCTGCGGTGGTGCTGTGTATGTGGAGAGCGTCAGAGAGGAGCCCAGGCTGTGGAGTGCACTGTCCCAGGCTGTGGAACAGTCTACTGTGCTCAGTGCTGGAGAGATCTGGGTACATTCTGTCTGTTCTGTGCTACCCTCAGACGAACTGAAGCGAGAGACAGTGGCACTGATTCGGATGTTTACTACGATGATTAAATCATCTAAGCACTTAGTGTCTCAAGGAAGATTACCACACATGACACACCACATGTATATGTACACACACACACACACACACACACACTCACACTCACGTACACATGCACTCACGTACACTCACGCAAGTGTACACATAACACACACTCACACAATTTTATGTTTCATTTGTGATTTTTCATTAATAAGCATGCACAACATATAATATTTCTCTTTACTTTTAGCCCTTTTGAGAACCACACACATGGGCTAACCTCTTCTATGTGATGCCATGAATTCCTGTGAGAATCATACCCTACCTGTAGAATTTTCTCATACACATATGACCATATTTGTAACATGCCTCAGAAGAACAATAGTATATTGACCATTTTTCCAGCATTTTTTTTGGAAAGAGTAAAATTCAGACACAACTCATAAATGGCCGATGGTAGATGTTACAGAGATTTACAATATGAATATATATATATATATATATATAATATAACGTAATATATAATGTAGGTAATTTGAAACGGTTCTTACCTTATCTTGGTTTCTTGGGGGCATTTTTGTGTACGTCTTCAAAATAACTAATGAGGACAGAGTGTAGACCACACTTGCCTCACAGAGTGTCGGTCACGAAGGAGTTAATGACGTAGAGGAAATCCCGCCTAGTCTGTCCTTACGCAGGGAAATAAGATTACACCATCCCTGTAAACATTTAGTTTATAGCGGGTCGTCGGATACTTCGGATAGTAAAGCACCATACGCTGATTCAGAGATCTCAGAAAAGTGCTGGGCTCAGTCAGACTCATTGCGACGCTTGTAGGAAGTAAAACCAAAAGTTTGGCACCTTCAGCGTGATCTGACAACATCGCATATCTCTCTCATTTGGGTAACGTTAGACATGAAGGCTTGGACGGGATGTCGACTTCCCATTAGAGAAAGCGCTGGGAGCCGAGATGCAGTGCTTAAATTGAACAATGAACTGTTGTACAGCAGGTGAAAGACCGGTTCAATGTACGAGGCATTTAATGTAACTACAGTTCCGCACGTTTTAACACTGTTACTGCTGCTCTTTTCCTGCACTACTGTTGCCTTTGAATTGGAACTGCGCAAAGGGCTGTGCATGCGTCAATTCGAAAAGAGAGGGGGTCTTTGCAAAACACGAAGTATTAACTCTAGTCAAACTTCTTCTCTACTTGTATGCCTCTGGACCCGCACAGGAACGCCGGTGTCAACATCCGTGTGGATTAGTACATCAGAATGAACCACAGTCTTCATTTGTGTATGTTGGTTTCTCGAGCCTTAATGACTGTATGGTTGCTTGGGGGCACGTCGCTAATTAGATTTAGAGGTACCCTCTCAGCAACTTTCGTGTTACCAAGTAACAGCAGCGTTGAACTTCTAGAGGACCGCGTGGAGAAAATAGCCAATATTGACAGAACGCCGACAGACCCACCTGACGAGGGTTCTTTGGGAGTAACACTCGCCTCACACATAGGTAGGAACTAGCAGTCATTGTCATCAAAACATAGAAAGATCAAATGATCATTACGAGCAAGTGAAGGAGCAGAGCTTTAGACTACTGGTGTCATTTAGACACGGGTAAACAAAAAATATAACCTGAAGTGAAGGTGGTAGACTTGACTAACCTATTGTTTACTAATCGCAGTTTATTTTAAGTAGCCTGCGGTCTGGGGTTACAGGTTTACGGCGAATAATCACACTTTGAATAGTTGAATGAAGTCTGCGAATACACACGTAGAGTAACACGAGGTTGATATAGTTTATAAACTTATTCAAAGCTAAATTGGTGCAGTCTGGTTAAAATAGTCAAGTAGACGTTTCCGAGGTACTGCGTTATGTGCTTCCAAGATAATCATGTTAACTAGTTAAGTCGCCTGAAGCCTACACCGGGCAGTTACTTTCACCATCATATCACTCTCATTCATGAGCAGTTGTCAGTGTAAAGGTGAGGTCGCGGCCTGACATCCACACCAACATGTGTTATGCTGGCCCAGACGATGAGGCCCAGTTCACGGTCATTTTGTCTAAATTGATAAACTCTTCTGTCGGATTTTATTCTGAGAGAAAAAAGAATCATTGTAAGCTTCCTATGCTTGACAGTTCTTTTTTAGTCTAGGGCTCTGAGAGCAGCAGGAACCTGTGTTACCATTTGTACATCCCATGAGACATCTGCCCATTACTGACTAAACAACCACTATCCCACACACTGCCCGTCGCTAACTAAACAACAGCGATCCAGCACACTGCACACAACTGTTGTCATTACAAGTCAGTGGAGCTGGCGCAGCTGTGGAGTTGAACAGATGTGTGCATGATCAGTCAGGCTACCCAGAGAACATGTAGGGACACAAACACACACAACCACTGTTTGTGACCTTTCACTTATCATTTCTTTGTTGAAACTTGGGAACTGAGCAACTGCTACTCAGTTGATCCTGAGACTGTCTGACAAATTCTGTAGAATAATGCAATCAAATAAAACACATAGCCAAAATAAACTGTTAATGTTATGAATCAGATATCACTGTGTGTTCTGTTTCAGTGAAAGTCGGTTTTTGGGTATCGTGAAGCACTTTTCAGATCCACCGCATATGGTATCCTGACTACTATTATACGGTTATAGTGTGTGGTATAATTACATAAGGCTTTGGGGAATTCATACAGTACTTAATAATGCCTCTTAAGTGTCATGTCCATGGAACCACAGGAAGATAGTAGATGCCTCAACAGACCAAAAGCGTATACCCCAAACAGTGTAAAAGAAAATATATAATCGTGTAATTACTTGAGCATGGCGTGTAGCGTTGGATGCAGTTTCCTGACTGTACTCCCTTGAGGTTTCTTAAAGGTTTATCTTCGCATTTTTTCATTGCTGGCATCCCTAACCATGGTTCTTCATCTCCTCTCTCTCCAGTAACAGCGTACAGGAAAGGACGAAAACCTCTGGAGAAGACAACGCCTTTTGTCCTTGTGGACGGACACAGGAGGAGTCTTAGGGAAGCTTTGCAGGTGAGGGAGGGGGTACATTGATTAACAGGAGCCTAGCAATGGCTACTTCTACTGATGACTTTATGGTTTTTCTTTTGGTTGTGTAGCCCCTACCACTCTGTGACTCTTCAATAGACTTCTTTTGCGCTTTTTTTGCCATTTATTTCAAATTTTAGTACGTCTATCATTCAGCTGTCATCACTGTAATGATCATTTCTACTCCTGGGTGGGGGAATTCCTAAGGATATGACTTCAGTCCCCCTGTCAGCTGCACAGGATGTGCCCGTCCTCTTAATGTGAGCCCGAGTTCCTGTCCCTTTCTGATCATACTTTATATGCAGGAAGCTTCCACTAAAATATACCAATGCACCTATTTCCTTCCTCTTTTATGGGAGTGCAAGAAAGGGAAACTAGCAAGCAAATTCGGCTCCATAAAATAACACCCAAATTTAATGTAACGTTTGAAAGGTCAAAACTCACATGACAGACCTAAATCTCTGTACAGTGAGAGGATGTATATAATCAAATCTTTTCTACAAGCCTCAAAATTTACGGTAGAAAAAGACTTCTATATCTAGAACTAACAAGGCCTGTGCTTTTATTGATTGCTGACCAATCTCACAAGCAACTGTGTCAGAAACAACTTCGTGACACAAACTTTCTCACAAACAACTGTGTCATAGTGGAGTGACTCACATGTCACACTGGAATTACAGACATTTAACATAAACCACTAGTAAGTCAGTGACATTCATTCCACAGATCTCTTTCCCCCCGTACTTTCATTTGTTCTGACTCTTATTTTGACTGAATTAGCCAGGACTGAATGCACCATGGCAACCACTGGTCTGTTTTTAGGTTGTTTTTAAGGGGGGGGGGTCGTTTAGGATGGGTGTGTGAGTGTGTGTTTAGACCAGACTTTTCCACCCACCCTCATCAACGTCCATCCATGAACAAAGTCTGCAATTTTTCTCTCTCCCTCGACCATTCAAACGATTATCATCAACAAGTCCCAGCCCAGTTTAGGTTCAGAAGATTTGTTTGTGCCCAGAATGTGTTTAATTAAACTAATATCAAATCCAGATTAGGTACAATTACTTGTAAATATTATCATAGATGATTTTTGGAGCCACATCAGAGACTGTTTGTCAAACATCCGTGATTACACTGGCTAGCAACTGATCTTAGTTTGCTCACATGTCAAAGGGTGTGATGCATGCATTTGATTTTTAGCTCTGATTGTACATTAAGGCTCACTTCTTTAGTTAATCAAATAAAAATGTTTGGACCGAAGTTTTTTGATGTCTGTTGGTTTGCTGTGAGGAAGCGTTTTTCAGAGTCGATACTGAAAGTACATTTTGGTTTCCATTTAAGCAGCACAGCTCTCTTTGTGTCCTGTTGTGCAGTTCCTGTGTCTAGTCTCTGAATATCCTTCACGTTGTGTGTCTCCTGAGCAGTCTAATCTAAACTCTGTGGCCTCCCCGTCGTGGAGATGAATGGATTTCTGTGACACACACATACACACACACACGCACACACACACACACTCACTCCGTGCCACAAGACTGTAATGCGGATTAGGCAACAGATCTCAGCTAATTCACTGAACTGATGGTCCTAGTGCTCTTTACCCCTCTATGTCCAAACCCTCTTTCTGAAAAGTACAATGGAATAGAAAGATGTTGGGGGTGTCGTTTACCTTCTGCCAAGGCAGGGACGAGGTTCTTGTTAGAATCTCAGTCTAATCCTCTGAAAATACTCTGAGAAAGTGTTTGGTGTATCAGGAGGAGAATCGTATTCTGAGCTGGTATATTTTAATAACACAAGCAACATTGATATTGAAATAAAAATCATCAAATAATGTTTACATTGAAATAAAATCAGTTTAAAAATAATCATTTTTCATTTTTTGGGTTTTTTTTTTTTTTGCTTTTGATACTATAAAGCTTTGGACGAAAAGTTTGGATGAAAAGTTCTAAATTTGCATGCAAGGATTGACCTGTTTTTAATAGATCCAAGACATTGTTTATGGGAATTTGCTGATGATGGAAAAAAATATGATGAAAGACGTGTTCGTCCTTCTTTTATATCAGCTTGCATGCGATGTGCAAATTGTTGCTAAGGAACCTTGCTGTTGTCAGGGCAGTTCAATTAAACTGAAGCTCTTCCTCAAATCTGCCTTAGTCATTTGTTTAGATTGGCACATTGCAACATCGCTTGACCTACTATAACACAGCTTTATAAACAGGAACTTACTTTTGCTGACACAGACACAAAGCCAAAATTATTGGAGCTGTATAGTTTTTATTTCTGAAAAATTCAAAGGAGGGCAGGTCTTTCCTTCGGAGCTGGAATTTGGGACCTTTCCTGTCTTCTCCTCAATCCCATCCACCCCTCCTCTTTCCTTCCATTTCTTTGCTCCTCCTCCCAAGGCAAGCTGCGTTCAACGGACCCCACCCCAGGATTCATGTGGTAGTGAGGTCATGTAGCTGGCGGGAGCATGTGTTCGGGGACATTACCTCATTGTGAAGGGAGAGAGAGGGAGAGGGAGTCAGAACATGAACGGTATAAGGTGGAAGGGAATATTGATGTGAGGATTTTAGGGCACAAAACACCCAAATCAAAATTGGAACAGAATGAGGAAAGGAGAGATTGCTAAAATGTTTGAGAGAGAGAAGAGATAAAATTACAGAGAGAGGAGAAAAGAGAGTATTGAAGGGTCCGGTGGTTTGTCAGGGAGCACAGGAGAAAAACAAAGAGGAGGCAGCGATGGTGGAGGAGGAGAAATAGAGGTGACTTGTGGTTGGAGCTTTTGTTAACGGCCAGGTTTCTAAAAGGGATTCAACATTAATTCTTTGTCCAGACAGCTCAAAATAGGTCTTGCGTCTTCTGTGATCGCAAACTCTTCCCACAGGCCAGCAACACTGGCCAACATCTGAGTCACTCCTTTTCTTTCTCTCTCTCTCTCTCTCTCTCTCTCTCTCTCTCTCTCTCTCTCTCTCTCTTTCTCTCCCCCTCTCCCAATCTGTCTTTGGTATGCTTTTCTTCTCTTAGGCTGCTTAAACTGGTTTCTCCCTAGTCTGAAAGTAGACACACACCCATTTGTTTGAAGTGTTTATTGGTGACAAGTTGGACATTTGCCAGGGGAATACAAAAGTGGGGATCCACCCAGTAGTGTGCCCTAGATTTGTAGTGAATTTTCAATTATAATATTAGGACTAGAAATAAACTTTTTTTAAATTGCTGGTCAGCCATTCACAGTGTTCTCAGCAAACATATACCTTTAGCACTTTATAATGTTGGTTTAATTTTTTTAAATTTTGCTTATTAGTTGGCATTATGATGAAATAGCAGAAGCCAGCTCAGATATAAGATTTTGATCAGACAAGCCTTTTGCTCAGACAGGCCAGGAGAATCATGCTTGTGCCACATACTGGGTAATGCATGTTTTGTGGCACCAAACTTGTTCTTTATGACGCATAGAAAACATGATTAACTACTGACGCAGCTGTGACACACTGTGAAACTTTCAGTTAGGGATTTCATTGTGGGATAGAGGACGTCTGTGAAAACTCCCTCAGCCAGGACAACTAATCGTATGATATTAGTTCCTTACACTGTGTGTAAAAAAAACTCATTCTTAGCCTTAGGTTAGAACAGTCTCAAAACAAAAGCTGAACACTGAGCATTTTTACCCTGGCAAAATAGAATCTTGGAAAAAACAAAGACTGCAACTATAATATTTGAAAGGAATTCAACTCTTAGCTGGTTGAAAATTTCTATCCTGTTCTCTTCAGAGCAGGTGCTCGGGGGGGATATCGTAAAAACTTGCTAAAAAACCAACAAATTTGTATTGTTAAAAGGCTTTAAGGGAGACCTCCCTCTACTCTATAACAACTTGTCTGTCTTGCGCTAAAAGCGCTAAAAGCCATCTCTTTGGTGTGCCAGTACTCAGGGGGAAAAGCTAGAGAAAACCAGGAAACAGCAGCCGTGTCACAGGAAACCACGGGGGGTTTCACTCTTTTTTTTTTTATAAAGAAAGGGAAGGAGGAGATGGTGTTAGTGCGGAGGCCAGCGGCACAGTGAGAGGAAGAGGTGTTGAGAGGAGCAGAGCCAGGCTGGGCCAGCTTTAATGGTAGAGGGAGGAGGTGGCAGGGAGCTTTTCCTGCTAGACCTCGTCTGGCGCAGGGCAGCCCACCGGTCTCATCAGAGAAGAAAGGGAAGTCAGCATGTGATGCTTCTGCTGAGAGAGGCGAAAGAATAGGTCGGGGAGGGGGGCGGTTTACAGGGGGGCACACGAGTGAATTTATAGCTGTCCCTCTTGCCTTGTAAATTATTTAACGTCAGCAGCTAACTGAGCAGACCTAGCCCTCCCCCCCCCCGTTTTTGTACTGATACTGTTCCTGAAAGTGACACTGAAAGAAAGGATTCTGATTCTAAAATAAACATTTATTGAGTATCTGCATGGTTATTGTAAACATTTGCTTTGATTTGGGTGGCAGAGAGAGTGCATGCTAGTCCATGTGAGGAAACGTTTCATCGGGAGTGTTTACCATACACAGGATGATCCTGTAGGATTTATCCCAAATCCAATTGCGAAATGCACAGGAATGCGAGTGCAACACACATTCAGGGAGACATTGTTGGTCAACAACATTGTTTATAATTGCTTACAATGCTTAATGTATTAATTGACGTTTCGATGAAAACGAAGGCTTTAAAAACCAAGTCAAGGTGGCTTGACTTCATTTTCAGTGAAACTTAAACTCTTCGGCCTGTTTACGGAAAGTGTTGTGTCAAATGCTGTGCTATATTTATCAATCCAATCAATCAGTAATTACAAAAACTCTCTAGGGGCAGGACTGAAGACAAGAAGAAGAAGAGGTAAAAACATCACCTTGAACAAACGAAACGCAGAAACGTATGGCGTGTTTTTCTCGTGTTTTGTACCTCATCCTGTGGTAAACGCTTCATAAAACAGACAATGTAACATTGTTTTTTCTTTTATCCTCAGAATGGTTATCCAGATAAATTTCAGTGTGGTCTGCAGATTGGGGGTAGTCTATATGTGCTGGACCTGGAGAAAAACCAGTAAGTGTTTTGCCAACTTGTTTGTCTGCAGTATAAAACTGAAGAAATGATGCCAGTTTTTAAATTGAAATCTGGCATGCCCATGCATCTGCTATAACCAATATCAGTAAAGTGCACTCACCATCTGTTTATTGCACAGAGACCTGCTGCCCCTGCCGCCTAATGTATTTTACTACCTGCCAGATGGGACTGGGGTTTCCATGGACGAAAGTTCAGTGGTAAAAAAAAATTTTACATAAAATTTAACTCTCTCCTCTAAAAAATGCACAGCCTTACCAAGCTGATGGAATAAGATCTTTCCCATGCAGATGTTTTAGTGACAACCGTGGAATTGTCTGGCGTCTTACATGTTCCTGATTTGTTTGCAGCGGACTTAAGTAACTCTGGAAGCACTGTGCATATTATAGTACTGGTTGTTAGACTTCATGGCAAGTGTTTAGCGGCCCTAATGGCTCTTTCATCCATAACAGACACACTGTTACTATCATGGCTCAGTGATGGGGTTCCCACGGTCTCGAGTGGCCCTCAGCACCTGCTCTGGACTCCAGTAAGTTCTGCCTCCACTTCTTTGTGGCCCTTTGTTTTACTCATGTGTAAGATATTTTTCTGAGCAGTGCTTGCTTTAATTGTCTCGTATCTGTCTGTAGTGGATAGTGTGGATAGTGTAGCCATAGACAGTGTAAGGGTTGAAGAAGTACTATTTCTTATATGCATTTAATGTTATGCTATTTAAGAGATTACAGTGCACACCCGAAGACATACTGATACTGTTATTAAAGCCTTAAAGCGTGGTAGGCTGGTTGAGCAGTTGATTTGAATTACTGAACTGAAAATGTTGAGTTTTCGTCAAGGTGGAAACGTGAGCAAGGAGAAGTGTGACCGTACTCAACCCTTTCATCTTCTTTAATCTTATCCGGATTACAGGGTAACCTTAACCCTGTTTCTTAATCTCCCATTAAAAAAAAGCACAGTTTCAGTTTGGAGTGCCTATGGGAATACCAAGACACTGTGAGGTCAAGTTCACAGAGGGCCTTCTGGATATTTTTCATAAGTTGTTTAAAATGAGTGTATTGTAAATCAGGATCTGAGTACAGTTTACACTCCTTCATGCTGAGGTAACACATAGTTGCTGACTAAATCTATGGGATACAGTTCCAAAAGTCAGTCTGGACTACATGCTTGGCTACTATGACACTCTGTTTCGCTTATAAATTGCTAAAAAATTAGCAAACTAAAGGCTTGGATACTATAATAGCACAATATACAGACAGAATACACTTGTCATATAACTTGTGATCTCATTCTGTCTTTAGAGGTGTCATTTTCATCAATGCCACGCTGAGTTTTGAGGTGCAGCCTAAGGAAGATGATGGCGAATATGAGGAAGGTAGCGGAGGGCCAGAGGAGGAGGGTGTGCACGTTCTCTACCCGACACGCTCGCGGAGTTCGGAAACCGGGGGGTGCGGCATCTCCCATGCTCCTGTACCCCCTCTCCACATCGTGCCTGAAATTCACAGGGTGAGACGTGGCCGAGTGTGCGCACGAGTGTTTGCACGTGGGATTATGTTATGAGTGTGTGAGTGGTGCGTGTGCGTGTGCGATTAAGAGAGATTAAACGATGCTTGTTCAGTGCTTATGCTCTCGTTCTCTGTGTTTTATTATAGAGTAAGAGAGACATTCTGTCTGAAACAAAGTACATCGAACTTGTGCTGGTGGCAGACCATAAAGAGGTAAATGAAAAAATAGAGAAATTCATAGTCATCTTGGGGACAATAAATCATAAGCTGTTCTTATGGCAAACAGCTCACAGTGCCCTCACTAGTCATATTCCACAGAAAAGTGATAGGTGTGGGCAAAATATTGCTTTGCTTTATGGCTGTAACTCTTAGAAGGAAAATGTGCGTCATGACTATTGTCATGATGAAGTGTTAATATTATAGGGACCTGTGCTTGCTTGATTATTATATGCTTCAAAAATGTATCTGTGTGTTAGAACAATGAGCATTTATCATGTGGAAGACAAGGCCTCTGTGTTTATGTAACACCTGGGTGCGAACACCAATTATTCAGTGCTCTATGAGAGAAGTTATCTTGTATACCCCCACACATGTCCTTGGAAGTCTGTCTCACTGTATGAAAAGCTCTGCACTCCCTAACCTCAGTGAGAACTGCACTTTGTCTCTGAGGTGTGATCCTTTAATGAAAAAGAAATGATTCATCACATCTGATGTTTTTTGTCTCTGAGAATTAGCAACTCTCATTACAGGGGACTCCAAATTTCCCTTTCATAGACACTGTGTTACAGATACCCAGAAATAAGAGATGTAAAGTAAAATATCTGAGGTATTTTTAGCACTGAAGTCTTCTCTCTGAGTAAATGATCACATGTTGAGAAGCAAATATGAGAAAATGCTCAGGTGCACTTAGTGAGAGCAACAGATGTTTTGGCTGAGTTAGACTTTATCAGTGTATCAAGAGACGGTTCCATTTCAGACGAAAATGGATCAGTCAAATACATAAACATTGATGTAAGATGTTATTAGGGTATATGATAACAGCAGATAGTTACTGTTAAACACAGCACCCTCTAGTGGTACTAAAAATCCCTCATAATTTACTAGATCATATTGCATTTTGTACAGCACTGGGAACCTTTCTGTCGTTTTTTTTAACCATTTCTTTGGCTCAACAGTATCTCAACTATCAGAAGAATAACAAGACCATTGTTTACCGGATGTTGGATGTTGCCAACCAAGTAGACTGGGTGAGTCATTTGTGCCTGTTGGAAATGATTTCTTTGTCAATTCTTATGGTCTCATTACTTCTCCACCTGTTTACTTTATTTTTATCACATTCTTCTTCTTTTCCTTCTTCTTCTTTTCCTCTTGTAGTTAGAAGTAGTATTAGCAGGAGTAGCAGTAGTAGCATTGATTTGTAATAATATATCACAGTGTATTCTTATTTGAAATGGTCTTTTGACATCTGATATCCTTACTGTATGTATTGTCAGTTTGGCTTCAGGGACTCATTTATATTAACATATTTTGTTAATGTTCTCTTGAATTGAATCTTGAATCTTCTCTTGAACTGGTTTGAACCTACAGTATATTTGCATATGAGTTTCAGTTGGAGTTTGTAACTCTTTGGTGATGTGTGTGTTCTCTTGCAGTTCTACAGGCCTCTGAATGTGCGTGTGGCTCTGGTGGGACTTGAGATCTGGAGTGATCAGGACAAGATCCTGGTGGATAAAAGCCCCACGGACACTCTGAACCGGTTCCTAGAGTGGAGGACACGAGAGCTCCTCCCCCGGCTGCGCCATGACAACGCCCAGCTCATCATGTGAGTAACGTGCCTGTAATGGAATGAATAATGGACACAGAGTTCCTAGGATTTCCCCAAAAATATGAGTTAGGTTCAGCCATAAGGATAATTAAAAAAAAAAATTTTCCAAAGGGTTTGGTCCAAATAATCAGTAAAGTCAGCTAAACTGATCAAGAGAGCTAACTTTCTGCAAAAGTTGACCATAAATGGCTGTACTAGTGATTGATATGATGTAACAGTTCCTTAATAATAATAGTACTACTACTACTACTACTAATAATAATAATAGTGACAAGGATGTTGATGTTGATGTTGATGATGATGATGATGATGACGATGATGATAAGACTTGCAGGCATGCAGTGTTCACTCTGAGGACATAAACAATGTTGGTGTTGACCTGTCCACTCTGACAGGGGTGACTCGTTTGATGGTACGACAGTGGGCATGGCCTCGCAGTCTTCCATGTGCTCTAAGGATCGCTCTGGAGGAGTCAATGTGGTGAGAGCCTCTGTGCCGTTGGAGGATCTTACTTTCCTTGAACCTTGCTTCAGTCCTGGTTTTTTGGGGGTTTTTTTTCTGAAACAATCTGATTTTCTGCAGGACCATCTGGTCAGCGTTCTTGGCGTGGCCTCCACCGTCGCCCACGAACTGGGACACAACCTGGGGATGAGCCACGACACCGCCGACCGGGAGTGCAAGTGCCAGAATGAGCCACGGATGGGCGGCTGCATTATGGAGCCTTCCACTGGGTGAGACAGCTTTTGAGGAGATGAGTCTGGAGTCCAGTACAAACCAAAACTGCTTCTACTCACTCTTCCAATAGCAGCTCACAGCTGGCCTGTACAGTAGAAGTGGTTCCCTTAGAATTGTCAGTAGTGGTCTTTCTGACCATATCAATTGTTTATGAATGTTATTGCTCTCACAACTTGACATGTGGACTCCGACAACATCAGTTCAGTTCAATTCAATTCAATTCAATTCACCTTTGAATTCATTTGAGGGCTTGATTCTTTCTGAGTGGGAATATGACCTCTCCCTGTGACAAATTTTAACATAATAGCAGAACAGCTTTAAAAGATTAAATACACAGGCTTGTATTGTTGTAAGGCTGACAACTGAACACTGTGTTAGGTTCATGCCAGGACAGCTCTTCAGCAGCTGTAGTGCCCAGGATCTGTCTCTCAGCCTGCTCCACGGCGGGGGCATGTGCCTTTTCAATGTGCCTCAGCCAGAGAACCTCCTGGGAGGCCCCCGCTGTGGCAACCTCTACGTGGAGAAAGGAGAAGAGTGTGACTGCGGCCTACTGGATGTGAGGAGAGCCCGCGTAGCACATTCAAACACACGCAGAAACAAAGTTATCACTCCCTGCCTCAAAAATGTATGTCTTCTTTTTTTGCTATTTTCGTTTGTTTTCTCTGTCTGCGCGCGCAGGAGTGTAACGATCCATGCTGCAACGCAAGCACCTGCAAATTAGTTCCCGGGGCGCAGTGTTCCTCCGATGGCATTTGCTGTGATAACTGCAAGGTGATTACGTCTCTCTAATGTTCCGTACCTGAATATGTGAAAAGTGTCAACTCACCGTTATCCTCCCCTTCTTGTTTTTTTTTTTCTTCTCTGAGCTACGTTTCAGTCTAATGAGCGTTATTGTAACACGTGGTTTATCTCAGCCCTTTACAGACGACCGTCACTCCTTGTCTTTCGGTCTGTCGGATTAAAATTCTGGTTTGTTATCTGTCTTCTCTGTGACTGTGCAGCTGCGCACGGCAGGCTGGGTGTGTCGGGAGGCCTTGGGGGAGTGCGATTTGCCGGAGCACTGCACGGGCTCCTCTCCCTACTGTCCGCCCAACGTCTTCCTGCAGAACGGGGAGCCCTGTGAAAGCGGCTCCTCCTACTGCTACGGCGGGGTGTGTGCCAGCCTGGACACACAGTGCCAGATGCTGTGGGGACCCAGTGAGTAATAAGAGGGCATACGCATATTAAAGGACTGCATGTTAATTCACTGTGATCTACCACCTACCCTTGTTTTGTTTTTTTTCCCTCATGACGTCTTTCTGAAGTTTCTGATGCCGAAGAACTGAGTTATGAATTGCGGACTATTAAAGAAAACGTATCGAGTCTGATATTCTGTTCCATGTGGTTCAATGTAGTGATCTATGAGTAATAGTTTAGAGTTCATCTGAATAGGGTGGAAATGTATGTTCTTATTGAAGTGACGACAATAAGCAGCTATTCATATAGACCGTGAGGAAACATACGCTTTTTTCTGCACTTGTAATGTACATTCTGCCGTGTTCTGTTTCTCTCTTGGATGACATGAACTCTGCTCATTGTCCTCTGCTCTTCCCAGACGCGACCCGTGCTCCTCCTCTCTGCTTCTCCTCTGTCAACAAACAAGGCAATAAGTATGGCAACTGTGGCCAAATGCCCAATGGCAGTTACATCCCATGTTCCAATGCGTAAGTAATAGAAAATATAGATGTGTGGGTGTCACACCTATACATGCAGCATCTCTTCCAACTGATCTGTGCTGTCTGATGCCCACCATGTTATTGTTGTTGTGCCATGTGGAACTGTACTTGTTATCGTGGTTACGTCAGTACAGTATGTTCAACAAAGAACGGTTTGTGGGTAAAAAGAACAGTGGAGCTCATTCTCTGCTGTTGGTTATTGGTTTAACACCATTTTTTTTTTCTCAGCTCTATTCATCTTCTCCTTTTCTCAGGGATGTGTTCTGTGGAAGGATCCAGTGTCAGGGTGGGAATGATCGCCCTCTGCTGGGCTCTAATGCAGAGATCCTAACCACCAAAGTCCGTCTCAACCACAGTGATTTCACCTGCCGCGGGACCTACTTTCACCTGGGGGATGATGTCTCAGATCCAGCCATGGTTTCCCAGGGCACCTCCTGTGGGCCTGGCAAGGTGAGCATCTGCTTTGTACCACTGTAATTACAATTAGAGTTTGGATTCTTTTATCTAACTTGTTTTTTTTAGGTGCTATTTTATTTATTTATTTATTTAATCTATTTTGTATGTATTTGTGTTTGTGTCGATTCTGTATTAGGACAACTGAAAAAAGGACAAAACTGAAATAATCTTATTTGGGAAAAATGAGGAGAGACTCATTTGAGGATTGCTACTCGTCTTGACCCAAAAGGACTTAAAACAAAGGACACTGTTGAAAACCTCGGTGTCTTAATTGATTGCGATCTCAGTTTTAATAACCATGTGAAAGCAATAACTAAATCAGCTTTTAACCATCTCAAAAACATAGCCAAACTTAGAGGCTTTATGTCAAAACGTGACTTAGAAGAAATCATTCACGCTTTTATTTCCAGCAGCGATGACAACTGCAACGGTCTTTTCACAGGCCTTCCTAACCGAACGATCAAACAGCTTCAGCTTGTACAAAATGCAGCTGCTAGTGTTCTTACAAAAACCAAAAGAACTGATCACATTAATCTGATACTTACGTTCTTACACTGGCTTCCAGAAAGTCACAGAATTGACTTAAAAGCACTGCTACGAGTTTATAAATTACTAAATGGGGCAGGACCAAAATACCTCTCTGATATGTTATAGCAATACTATAACATATCAGAGAGCTACGCCTCTCAGATCACTGGAGAGAAGTCTGTTGGTAATACCTACTGTCAGAATTAAACGTTGTGAGGCAGCTTTTAGCTGCTATGCTGCTCACCTCCAGAGCCAACTTCCTGATGACATCAAAGGTGCTCCAACTGTAGCCAATTTCAAATCTAGACTTAAAACCCAACTGTTCTCAGATGCTTTTTGTTAACTGATAGAATGCACTCTTATGTTCTTTTATGAACTCTTCCTTTTTAATGTTTTAATTTTTTTGTCTTCTTTTAACTCTTTTAATGCACTCTAGCTTTGTTAATCTCCTGTTTTCTATGTCCTTTTATCTGCTCATATGTAAAGCACTTTGAATTGCTAATGTGTATGAATTGCGCTTTATAAACAAACTTGCCTTGCCTTGTATTATACCCATTTCAGAACTGGTTGAAGCCGACATATCCTCTTAGGCTATCGCTGAATTGTAGTTAGTTTTAGCTATATATTATCTTACATGATGTTGCAGTGATTTGTTTAAAAATACGTGGTACAGATCTCGGTTGAGTGTTTGGTAAACTTTAGTCTTATCTGTGCCCTTGTTCTCTTTCTTTTTGTCAGGCTTGTTTAGGCCAGCGGTGTCAGGACGTGTCTGTGTTTGGAGTTGAGGAGTGCCACAGGAAATGCAATGGTCATGGGGTTAGTGTCCTTTGTGCCGGTTTTGCGTTCAGATGTGAAAGAGGAAATGCAGTGCACTTTGGACTAAATGCAGTTTCGTGTCTGTTAGGTTTGCAACAGCAATAATAATTGCCATTGTAAAGAGGGCTGGGCTCCTCCAGATTGTAAATACGCCGGTTTCGGAGGCAGTGTGGACAGCGGGCCTGCAAGAGAGCCTAAAGGTAACCATAACAACCAATACCTCCCACTGGCGTCAAGCAAAGTGCTTCCATTTCACCATCCCATTAGACTTTGCTCTGTTGCCTTTGCTATATTTATTTGCTGCGTGTGTTGCTTTCTTTTACATACTGAATACAGTGCAATGTTTGCTGATACTAAGTCGATGCATTGCACACTTAAACACCGTGCAGAGAAGCACTCTCTCTTCAGTACTGGCACATGCATTTTGAAATTGATGCTTAAATATAACAGATATATAATAAGTATATCAGATGTCACTGAAAAAATGTTTAGTGTCTAATTACCATTCAGTCTAATCACACTGGTCATGATTTATCCAGATGGCTGACAACTGTAACGTTTATCTTTGCATTTAGACTCTAATCCTGCCCGTGTAGCCCTGCTGGTCATCTTCCTGTTTGTGTTGCCGGTGATGGTGCTGTTTGTGGTACTACGATACCCCCGCTGCAGACGTAGAATCCCTTTTTTCCGCTCAAGTCCTTTCAACAAAGGCCGTCACCAGAGCCGGTAAGACGACTCTAATTCAAAGTATTTTAATTCGATTTGGAAATTTATCGCTCCATTTTCATGGTATGTGAGACCAGAAGCAAGTAAAAATGGTCTGTTCTGTTCTGTTTTACCCACAATCCAGTTCAATTTCAGTTGCCCACATTCATTGTTTGGGTTTAACATTTCCGGAGGGACATTTGTCAAGGTACTGGTAGATTTAGCAAAATGTCTATTGAAATTACATGTGACCAATGGTGACATTAGAGGAGAGTTGTAGAAAATCATTTGATTTAATGATTTGATTTAATCTGACATTACACCTTCCAAAATCCGTAGTATTCTCAAAGAGTGACTGCAACTTAAAATTTTAAGGCAGCTCTCACCCTGTCTTGATTTATTCAACCTGTAGGCAAGGGTTCTTTTAAGGAGAACATTTATGTCCACAGTTTGAGAAACCTTGCCTGCAAGAGTAAACTCAAAATGATCATATACCATGTTGCCTTGAAATTTTGAGCTGCTTCTGCGTTTTTGTTTTGTTTTTTTATTCATGTAGTTAATTCTTTTTCATTTTTAGATTATTCCACATGAGCATCCTAAAGAGTTGTCTAATAGGAACGGCGACTGTTTAACGAAGAAATTGTTTATAAAGAATTTCTCCTGCCCCTAATTTGCACATTCAGCTATAATGTGTCCCATCTCTCCCTGATTTGGATGCCTCACACCTGAACAGACGTCTGACTTGTCAGAACAAGCACCTACACTGCCGTGTTGAAGGCTGTAATCATAACTTGAGTAATTAATTGTCTGTCCTGGCTTTTTAACTAATGCTTTGATTGGCCGGTTTGTAGTAAAAGTGAAAATATATCTTTGACAATACCAGTTTTCAGAGCCATCTGTGACACGTAGTTATCACAGAGGTACAGATTTGTATGATGGAGAGTTTGAATTCCCAGCCACTGAAGGACTATTTACATGCTGCCTCATAATGGAGTGAAGTGCATAGAACAGGGACTGTTACAGAAGAAAGTGCCTGACCCTGTGCTATGAAATAAGTTCAAATAAGTTAGATGCTTAATAAAAGCTCAGTGTGCAAATCACTTGGTGAAGTGTCTGGTAGCTCTGTGATGCTGTAGTGTGTATGTGAATGTATTCATGAGCAATGATTCTCAGCATATGTTTTGTACTGAAAAACCATGCCAGACTAATCATATAAACTCAATGAACTGTCAATTTTATTGTTAGTCTTCTGACGGCCCTCTTATGCACTATGATTGTGATTGTGAGACTGTTTCTAAGCACATTATTCTCCTCTGCACTATTCTCAGGACCCCAGCCACAGAACGTTCCAGTTCTCGTAATGGAGAGCAAGTCCTCCCTTTAAGATACCACTGGGCCCCCCAGAATGACATTCCGCTCACCCAGTCCGTCAATAAGGTATGGACCCAGTTCCCTCTGACCGTTACAGAACCCAGCTGCCAAACTCTCCCAATCATTCAGTCCTCAGTGGTTGGTATGGTCACGGATTCTTTTAATATCCAGGTTTCATGAAAAAACACTTTCATTCCACACATTTCTAGCGTGAAATGTCGGAGCGTAGCAGATGTGAAGTTCTTAAACCCAGATTAACAAGAAAAAGCAGAGTGCTGCTTGTGGTGTGTCATGACTTCCCTGTTTTCTCCCAAGTCCCAAGTTTCAAGTTTCAAATTGTGTTTGTGACAGGCCAAGGTACAGTGTGCAGTAAACAGTGAAATGAAGGTCGGCAGCAGGGCAGACACAGTTACAAAAAAGTATAATTCAAGAAATAACTTAGTAAGAAAAAGGAGGGGAAGAAAAGAGCTATAGAGAAAAAAATAGCTACATAGACAGTCAGGTCGGATACCACCCTGAGTCGGATACCACCCTAAATGACAGACGTACCATACATAGTGAGTGCAGCTATGCATAATATATATATATATGACGGCAGCCACTGGAGGAGTCTGTGGTTAGGGTGTTTGGGGTTCACACTCACTTTCAGTCGAGACGACTGAGACAAACACAGGCTTCCTCCATCAACCCTGCAAATCCGACGCTTGTTTTGCTACGCTATGAGTCATTTACTGTTGTTACGTGACAAAACTTGTTTGAAGAGTGCTAATCATTAATCTTTATCAGGGGTTGTTTGACCATCGAAACACCACTAGTAAATTTAAGGCCAGTTGTATTCTCATGGACCCTGGGCCACGGTCAGCAGGTGTTGCTCTGAGGTTGTTGAATTGAGAATCGCAGGTTTAGGATACACCTCTGCACTTTCTGGCAATGCCTTAATTGCATACAGCACTTGGAGGTTCAGTCACAATATTTTAGTGACCAAATTTGTTTTGGTCTGTGTTGCCATGGCAAGTGGCGCTTTACTGAGAAGAGCAGTGGGGGTGGGGACAAAAATAACATCACTCTTGTGTGTGTCTCTTCTTTCGCCCTTTCAGGTTTTTCCCCTCTAATAACATACTCTGCTGTATTGCGGTGTAATAAAAGGAGTAAACTCATTTCAGTTATTTACTGGAATACTGTTTTCTATTGCAACTTTTATCTTTGTCTCCATCTTATCAGCATCTAACAGCATCTTTTGTTCCTGTATTTAGAGTTGCTTCTAAACACTTAAAATTGATGGGGCTCATGGACTGTATAGGAAATGCAGTGTGTTTAATGATTGTTCATGCATATTTCTGTCGGTGACACAAATTAAAATGTACAACAGATGGAGGAAAAATATTCTACCTTTAATGGCATTACTCTGGACGTAGTGGCACTCTCATTTCTCACGGCTCTTGACCAAACGAAACAGGTGACATTTAAAAAAAAAAAAAAAAAACCTCAGACACTTCCATGTTTATTTTCGTAAACTGCTTTCGGTGTTCTAGAGCAGACTGCTAACAGCCGCACTCATTTTCAAGCCAACTAAACCCTTCTCAACTTCTTCATTGTCTATGCATGTGCTGTAATGGCTGCTGCTTTTCCTCCTCTTGTATTTTTTTTTTTTCCTGTCAGGTTCAGGACAGGCCTGCTCCTCCTAACAAACCTTTGCCGCCCGACCCTACCACTAAACCTGCCCAGGTAAAAACCCGCCACTGTGCCCCACTGTGGGAGTGGGGGATGAAATGGAAATTCCACACTCTGTTCATTCTCTCTTCTCTGGAAGTGTGTGGAATATGACGTTGTGTGTCATATGTGTTACGTGTCGTTGATAGATTTTGTTGGCTTGCCTCTCACAGTTTTAAATCTCACTGCTTGTCAGAACGAATAAGAGCACCTAACAATGCTTTTCATTTTCTTCTGTTCACCTGTTTGTAAAGGTCCTCTCTTAGCAAACAAGAAGTTGTCTGCTAGCTCTGTGTAACCCTTTTTTTCAGTGTCTGGTAAACTTTTCACTCTTTCAGTGAGCAGAACTGCCCCTTTAAGATATATCACATGTTGAAAAAAGATCCTGGGTCGCATAAGCAGTCAGTGGCATGTTAATGTGACTGTGTAGTTTAATATTAGCAGTTCAAAACAAAGATGCTGCAATTCTTTTATCCCATTAACAGAACTCTTGTAAATTATGAGCCTTAGAACTCCGATTCAGAATCCACCATGATGGATAAATGGGACCATAGTTCATGAGCCAAAAAATGCTTACTGGCCTCCTCTATCAGTTACCTACTGAAAATGGCAGTCGTTGGCTTTCCCCAGAAGTTTACCAGTTGCTGAAAGGAAGAAAAATTGCATGAGGCAATGTGAGGCTACATGAGCTGTCTCTGTTATGTATGTGCGTGTGCACGTTCCAATGCCATGAACAACGGTACTTATGGGGGGGGGGGGGGGGGATACTTTGATTCTTTTTGATCTGCTCATAAAGTGAATGTTGGTCAACACCGGTGGGAACTTCGGTGTGTGAGCATGTGTGTTTACCCATTGTGTGTTTGTTTGTGGGTACGCGTGTTTTTATTGATGTGCTTTGTCTGCTACTGCTGTTGCTGACATTGCTCTGTCTGCTGCCTCAGTCAGCAGAAGAACGGCCCGACCCTCCGAACAAGCCCCTCCCCCCTGACCCCGTTCCCCCAGAGAGCAAGACGCAGTCAAAGGTAGACGTGCGCCGCAGCCGCACGGGGCTCTTTAACGGGCACAGTTGGTTACCGGCCATTTCTGTGTGTCCTGCACTGTTCCAATCATCCCATTTAATCCACATTAGCCAAATTTGGGCTGTGGGTGGTAGTGCATGTCCTGTTTGTGGTGACTTGTCGTGTGAACAGATGATAAAGATAATCATTTGTTTAACTTGTTCGGTCGTTTGGTCAGCAGCAAGTTACTAGGTCAGCATGTGTTTTGGTGTTGCAGCCGAGTAAACAGCTTCATACCAATTTCCTGTTTCCTGGCTCAGTTGCACACAGCAACATCTTGACAGATTACAATAAAGATGGTTATTAAACTATTATCAGCAAAATATGTATCTAACTTACCATATAGCCAACTGATGAAATATCAGTTGATGAAATTGAGTTTAATACACAGGCAGATTGTGCGTAGAGATTTCTTGATTGGTACAAGATGTTGATTTGTACAGCTGAAGAAGTGATTTAGAAGGTCGTGCAAGATTATGTGCCCTTTTTAGCTGTGACCAAAAGGCTTCCGCCGACAGTAAACAAGACTCTATAATTGAGCTGCCTGTGCATGAGGACCACCATCAAGCTCTGTGGTCTTTATGAACATCTCAGTGATCTGTGCCAGCAGTCACAGCAAGCATGAGAAGACACACCAGAACATAGATCAACAGCTCTGTACGAGTATTGCAAAACAGGCCATTCACATCTTTAATCGGGTCACACTCCAGTTTCAGCCACATTCAAAATATTACTCAACATGTCATGACTTATTCAGTCGTATTCCACCATTGATGTCGTTACTGGGAATATAGAGAAGAATCAAACAATAATGTTTGTTTCATTAATACACGAATTGGTGTGATATTATAGGTTCACGAATTGGTTTCACATTCCAAAAAGCATTTTCAACAAAAACATCAACCAGATAAATAAGAGAAGTGAAAGTGTCTCCAGACTTGCTTTGTCTCCAGTAGCAGCAGACGCTGAGGAGAAATTACTGATCGGTCAGCTTATAATTGTCTAGCTGTGTAGCTACAGTTGCATGGCTTAGAGGTTTCTTTGTGAAAGCTGGAATGATTAGCATCTTTGATTGGGTTTGCTGGGGAATCATACTGGTATGAGGCATCAGGATGGTCTCATCCACTCTTTCCTCTCTCTGTTCATCGTCTACGGCTCCAGCTGACAGTGACACGACCAGCACCTCCTAGCAAGCCTCTTCCACCAGACCCTGTGCTTTCACACAGCCAGGTACTACTGTGGCTTTACAGATGTGTGGTAGAGAGGCGTGGACTAGTAGCTCACTTCTATGAGGCATCTTCTGTGTTTTGTTTTTTTTTTTCTCTTTTTTTTTTTTTATTGAAGCATTCCTCGATTTCAGGAAGTTCAATTGTGACATGTTTCATGACTCTTTCATATTATGTTTTTTCCTGTCAGAATCTTCAGAACCCTGTGCGTCCAAAACCTCCTGTTCCCAAGAAACCTTTGCCTGTTGCCCCATCATCCTACCAACCATCACCTTCTGCAGTTCCCTCTGCTGCCTCAGCCACACACCACGCAGCGGCAAATACACCTTCAACCTCCACCTTTGGGCCAACTGTCACTATTACTCCAGCTAGGTGAGTCTGTCTTATTGGATTGGTGCTATTTTGCCCGGACATATGTTTTTTTTTTTTTATAACGGACATATGATAAATGAAGACAAGTTTTAATTTTCTAAATTTATTTAATTTGATCTTTACTGTTCAGAAGTGCCCCGTTGCCTCCAATACGGACATCTCAGCCACAGAAATCCCATTCACCTTCCCCAGTTTAACTGGGAGTGACCTTTAGCCTGCCATGGATGTCATGTGAAGCTGGTGACACAGCAGTAATTGCACTGATGCTGTGGGAGGGCGTTGTGAAAGTAATGCCTTTTGGACTGCACGTCTGAGTCTGTGCCCCGCAGCCTAGCGCTGCATTCACATAGGCTTCTCTCTCTGTGATGTTGGCCTTGCCTTGGTTGGACCAGACTAGATACTATTGAGAACTGAGAAAAAAACTGAGCTGGAATGAGATTCTGTGGACCCATGATCACTGTTCAGACCAGGGAACACTGCATTACCAAGGTGCTGAAGACATCAATGGGAGATCATATGATTTTGGAGAAGAAATCAATCACCATGAAGCTGAGGTATGGATGGAAAATATTCATTCAGATGTTACCTTGGTGGAGAACAAACTGATGAAGATCAATACGTAGTGTTTTGGTCTTGATGGGCTATCGGACGTTTTTGGAAGGGCTTGGACTGTTTTGCCGGCAAGTTCGTGCATCCAGGTCACCATCACTAATAAGGATTCTTGCACTTCTGCTCCGCTGTCATGCTAAAGTAACTTCTCCAGTGGAGACTGCACTGAAAGTGCTGTCTTATACCTTAACATGTCCATAGCCTTTATACATTCAGTCACACATGGCCTCAGCGGAATTGCATTTCTGTATCAAAATGTTTAATAGAAAAATGCATTCAATAAACTGTTGCCATGGAAATAAAGACGGCTCTGATGGTAAAAAGGAGATGATGTCAGAGATTCCAAATGTGCATTCTTAAATATGCAGTATTTTTGCAATAAACATGGTAACTTTTTTCCAAAGTGTTTATTGCCTTCTTAAAAAGAGATCTTGGCAAGTTTGTGCCCACTGGTTCAAAGGCAAAGATCTTCCATATCCCTACAGAATACTTGAAGGGTTTCTTTGTTTTGGGTGGAATTTTTTTTCCTTTTGGTTTGGTAGCATTTAATGAGAACACATAATGAGGTCCTTATTATGTCACAATAGCAAAGGCTTGTTGTTAAAACAACATAACTGAATTATTTTGTGACAATATGAAAAGTTGTGTTGAAATTACCAAATATTATGTATTTTTTTATGTAGTCATTTTTAATGCTATACATTGCTTGAGAAATACCTTACACTACATGACATACTTAGTTGTAATTTCAGGATCCTAATTTAATTCAAGTAGTTTGAGTTTGTCGTCGCTCCTAGTTCTCAAACTCATGAGGAAAAAACAGTAGGGGCTCCTCTGCTCTTTTATGGTTTGGAAGTGAACTTCAGTAGTCATTAGAGGAAGATTCCACATTTCTAGATTTTGCTCTCTAGATTTCACATCCCAGGTCTCCAGCAACCTGTCTGTTAATACACTTATACCGAACTTGAATCTACCATTCTCAGAGTGTTAGCATGTATTCAGTGATGTCATTGTCATGGCTGGACTGTACAGGACAGGTAAAGCTAATGTAAAAGCATGTTGCCCATGGTATTCTCATTCCAACCCAAATAGGGAGACCTGTATACTTGCAAATGTTCTTGTCATTTCAGAATTGGCATTTCCATGCAGTTTTCTCTACCTCTAATGTTGTACGCAGAAGAAAATCAGGGACATTAAAAGATTCAAATCTAAATGTCACGCCTTAATCTTTATTTCTTAGTTGCAGTGGTCATAAAAAGCAAACAGTAATACTTTAGCATTAAGATGGAAACTTTTCAAATCCAGGTATCTGTTGAGGAATTTAAGATTATTTTTTGATAGCTATGTAAAAGTAATATTTTTTTAAAAAATATGTTATAACATATTTTCTTTTTGTCCTCTTTTTCACTCAATTTGGAATGACTAGTACCCTGTACTCCTCTAATGTCCTGGCATAGTACAACCTCAGAGGTTGAAGGCTTTTGTACACATGCAAAGTCAGCCTCTGCTTCTTTTCACCTGCCAATTTACAACTTTCTCCACGGAAACAAATAGTATGTGGAAGCTCGTGCAATTCGCCTTGATTCACCACCCACTGATGCTAGGAGACGATGAAGTGCAGTGATGAGCAGAATTAGCTCTGCAGCCAATAGAACGTGGCCAGTTGTGCTATTTGTCACCACGACCCACCTGCCGTTATCACAGACATTCAAACTCATGACCTCAGTGATGAGCCACAGTGCAAGTACTAGCACATTTAATATTTACCGCATGTAAAGAATCTGAAGCTGAAGTCTTTACAAATCACCATCATCATAGGTAAGCATGCAGCTAACAAGTGCAGCTGCCATTCCTCATAAGACCTATAGTCTTGCCATATGTTTTAAGATATAGACCCGAAAGTAAAATTTTACACCTGAAGTCAAGGGCTCAAAAAGTTTGAACTTACTGCAGATTCACTTTGAATTAACAGCAAGTTTCATGAGGTGTGATGCACAAAGAGATTAAATATGCTATTATTTACACATTTCCTTCAAAGTCCATGCTTGCAGGTCACGATGTGTGACCAGATTCTGGGTTGATTTTGGTGGTAGTGATGCTAAACGATGAGCTCCATTAGCTTGCATGGAACCCACTTAAAACCGATCTTCCTAAGTTGATGAACACCATGCACTTTTAAAACATTGCAGAAATTCATGCTGAAGTTCAGCCAAATGAGGTTGCCTAAAGAAAATGACCTGCTTTAAGAGAATCAGCTGCCATACACATTTAGAAAGTTTTCATGTTTTCTCCCCCCCAAAATCGAACTCTGCATTCAAGAGTTACTAACCTCTCTTGCACTTTTGTTAAGGTCGCAGAAAGACAAGATGGGTACAGAAAGGGTACAGTTATCCAAGAAAATAAAGGATATAGTAAAGGATGGGTAAAACCTGCAATATTTTGCTGTAGGCACATATTTATTCACATAAGTAGAATGTCACATATTCACAAAATACAACATAAAGAAAAGTTACCTATTAATTTTTCCCTAAAAACAGTCTGAACACATTAAGATTTTCTCAGATTAAGGATTATCTAAAATTTTGAGGATATTTTTTTTTGAACAGAGATTCCTGTTCTGTATTTGTGAAACAGGAGCCTCTGTTGAAAGGTCGCACTTGTCAATCCATTACCCTCTTTAGACCTCATTATACCACATTTTAAATAGTATTTTTGGGAGGTACACTCGACTGTTTACTGGCACTTGTGTAATCTATTATTAAATTAATTTGATAACGTACTTTGTTTTAGCATATATGAATAAATACTTCAATATTTTAATACAAATATATTTAATTTAATGTGGAATAAACATGATCAGTATTTGATAGAAAGATATGAAAACGTATTGCAATATACAACGACTCAAAAGTTCTAAGCTACACACGCCTCTGCTTCCCCTTCAGTCACAGGAAGTGTGATGATATACATGCTCTGGAACGATACCTGACCGTTTTCTGTTCTTCCGAAGAGCGCGGCCTCAGCATGGCACGTCTGAGGCTAGTTTTGATCATTTCTGTTTTACTGGAGGTTATGGGTGTCTGCAATGGTTTGTCATCACCTCGAACATCTTTTGTCTTTGGTTAGTAAAACTATGAATGTTCTCTCTTTTCTTACTAATCTTATTCATGCAGTGCTTGTTGGGTTGGATTCCATTTCTTCATTTTCTTGCTGTGTATCTTGCTGGTGTATGGCATTTTTGTTCATAAGACATGTGTTTGACATTGCATGAAGTCCTACCTTTTGTCTCTTGAAAGTGTTAAAGTAGTAGTGCATTGTAGTGTTTTTTTTATATATTGTTTTTTATATTTCACAATATTACATAAAGCATCATTTCAGGTCAACTAAATCCAAAATATATAAATGATCCGCACATGGGAAATGTACATATGAAACTTTATTAAAGCAGTTTTAAGGTATTCATGTGTATAGGTCAACTGAAGATCTCTGTAGGAAGCACAGAATGATAACGTCACTGATTGGAGTTTTTTTTTTTTTTTTTTTTTTTAAAGGGGAGCTTATATTTTCAGATGAAGTTTGTTTATGCCCCTTTCTCAGTCTTTGGTATAATGGATGTGCATCTTATTTTGCACATTGCATGCTCCTCTCTTGATCACCATCGCATTTGGCCTATAAACTCTGAGAAGAGTGTAAAGAGCACTGACATTTGCTGCCTGGCCTTGTGGGAGAAATACAGAGAAAATAACTCAGGGCCACCATGTGCATCACAGGAAACTGGATGATGAAAGCTGCTATAGATGAGAGTTACTGGTATTGCATGGTTGAAAAAATACACAGTGGCTCTTAACTGGAACACAATGTTACCTTAAGACATGGATAACTGTGCTGCAGGTGAAGTCCTCTGCTAGTTAAGATCTTTACTTAAAGGCATTTACTTTTTGCAAGAAGCTGTTCTCGCTGGGATCTCGTTTCACATAAATAACAGGCTAGTGTATTTCCAGTCCGACAGTGGTTACATGCTCTGATGTAATCATGTTTAACAGGTATGCTTGCAAAACAAATTAACAGTGTCGAAATTGTGAGAATTTGCCTCCTCGCTACTGGACACACACTCGTTTCAAAATTCCTTTCAATTTTAAAAATGCCATTAGATTTGCTCATTCCCGTCGTGCTCCATCTGTAACGTAACGGACAAGTAAGAAAATTTTGGTCTGACTGAATCATTGCCTTTGACGCAAACCATAAGTAAGCAAGTTTTAATTCCCCTTTCTCAGGAAGCGCCGGTAGATTTGTTGCCCGTTTCACAAGACCTGATGTGAGAAATACCACTACGCTTTTACTAAGTGCAGAAGGTGACACCTTGTTTGTGGGAGCCCGTGATGCAGTGCTTTCACTTGATGTGAGTCAACCTGACAAACTCACACTGATAAACAAGGTGAGCACTGCTTCCATGTCACTTTCAGTGAACTGCGAGAGATGCACAGAATGTTTCCACCACTTATTTGGTAAACCACAAAACAAGACATGTGACAAAAAAATTCACAACACAAACACAAAACAAGACGTGACAAAAAAATTCACACAAGCCAGCTGCTTTCTGTTGCTTTGGTGTTGCATATTTTTCCCAAAAGATTTGCTCAAACAGTTCATCTCTTTCAATTTTTTTCTTTTCTAATATTGTTTTAGTTTCAGTGTTTTGAATAAAATTTTCAGTATTAATTATGTAATATCCATGATTATCTGCAATATACTGTATGTATCATTACTGGACTTTATCACATTGTAATCATTACCAAGATAAACCATTAGATTTGAATCACAGAAAACATGGAGCTGATAAATATTGTAAAGTGTATAAGTGTATTGTCAAATATGAGTATGCTACCTCAAATGTCTGTCTTTGTTCTTTCTCTCCTCATTATTGCTGACTTAATTTGGTGATTCGGACTTATCATCTCCTCCTCCAGTTTGATTGGAAAGCACCCCCAAACACTGGCATTTGTTCAATGGATAATTACAAGGTATATCAAATTAACTGACTTTAGTGTGATCATCTGCACTGATATTACCATGGTAAAAGTACTACATATTTTGGGTGATTTTTCATTTTGAATTTTACCCAGACCACTGATATTTGTGGAAAATTCTTTTCTCTCTTTTCAGAAATATTGTTTCAATTACATCCGGGTATTGCAATTCCTCAATTCTACTCATCTTTATGTCTGCGGAACCTCTGCTTTCAAGCCACACGACACAATAATTGTAAGAAGCCAAACCCCACATCTTCCAGCCACATTTTATCAATTCAGTCTGTAAAATATAATTGGAACATATGTAACATATGACTTTTTCTCTGTATCTCTTCAGAACACAGAGGCAAACAGCAATGTTAAAATAGAAGGAAAGGAGGCCAAAGATCGCTGTCCACATCACCCAAACCAAAGGAACACAGCTGTCGCTGTTGGTAAGAGGCTCAGCAGAAACAGTTTTGATGGGATTAAAATCTGCTTATTTTCTTGCACCATCTTCTTTATAAACATCTGCGTTCAATTAAATGGGGGCATTCAACTTAAGCTTGTACTCCTCAGTTTGCATATTTCTAAGGTCCTTGTACCGGTGATTTGTAGTAGGATTCAGGTAGTTTAATTCTATCAGCGTCCTGAAGGTCATTTTGAACTGTGTACTTCTGCCCACAGATGGAGAGCTGTATATGGGTACAGTGTCTGGATTCTGGGGAAACAAAGCAGTCATCTCACGCTACTTTAGTAAAGATGGGCGGAAAGACATAAGTCTTGAAAATTCTTTAGGATCACTGATTGGTTTGTGTCTTTCTTTGGTCTACTGATGGAATAAGTTTGATGTGATATGTATACATGTAGAAAACAATCTAAACTTTTGGGACGTTCAGCCTGAAACAAAGAGGGAAAAGCACTGACAATACCCACGCTACGGGAGAAAAGCTAAATATTTAGCAGATATATTTAAAAATCAGTATGGATCGATATAAGATGACTTAAGTCTCTTTTTCATTTGCTCCAAGTGTTTTATACACCATACTGACTGTTGGTCTTTTACATGTTAAGAACTTCTAATACTAATGGTTTAACATGTCTTTAATATTCCTTCTTATTCAGAGCCAACTTTCATCAGTTCCTCCTTCATCCCGAGTGAGGGAAAGGTGTATTTCTTCCTGACGGAGACTGCCAAAGAATACAGTTTTATGGATCAGCTTACTGTGCCTCGTGTGGCCCAAGTCTGCACGGTAAAACCCTCCCTCTGTATAGCCCATCTAAGCATATGCATTTAGGTTCTGTTTGTAAATGAGTTATAAACATTAGTCTTCTGCTTGAGCAATGTACAAATTTCATTAAAAAAAGTGTTTTATTGAGCTAGGACGACAATGGGGGAATGCGCATTCTTCAGAAACACTGGACAACTTTTGCCAAGGCACAGCTTGTGTGCAAGCCAGAGAAAGAACTGCCCTTCGGTGTGCTAGAAGACATGGTGACCCTGCCAAATGAAGAGTCTCCTGATGACACATTGTTCTATGGTGTCTTCAGATCCCAGTGGTTAGTATGAAGCCCTCTAAATTACAAATATTCATGGCCATGCAATAGGAAGGTTATGGGTACACAGTTGACTCTGTTTGACTAGTTGCCTCTCTCTCTCATGCTGTTTCCTGAGCCAGGTCTTTGGTTTCTGAACAGTCAGCAGTCTGTGCTTTCCGGCTTGGAGACATAAAAGCAGTCTTCTCAGACGAATATAGGACATTAGATAGAAGTTCCAACCAGTGGAGCTCTCAACCAATCAAGCATAATGTACTGGGCAAGGTAAAGTGCCATTACATGTTGAAGACTATGAAGGAGACTGTGAAGATCCAAGCTTTTATGGCATTTTTTGTCAATTTATGAGTTATGTAAAATGATTATTTTACTAATCTGTACCTTGCAGATTAGTATAATACACTTCTTATTTTTCAGTGTGGGTCACATAACGACAATGATTTAAATATAGTAAAGACAACCTTCCTGACTGCGAGAAATGTAGAAGCTGTGGGCCAAAAAGTAACCCTCATGTCAACAGAGCACCTCTATAGCCGGATGGCAGCACAAACCACCCAGGCTGCCAATGGCCACAATTTCACTGTGCTCTTCCTGCTTAGTGGTAGGACTCACCACCTATAAGAGGCTTTATCCAACCTATTTTTTCTCCTCTGTATATTAATGTTCATCTTGTTTGCTATTCAGAATCTGGATTCCTTCACAAAGTTGTCTTGCTGGAGAGTGGACCTCACATTATAGAGGAAATTCAAGTCTTCAAGCCACCGCAGATCATGAAAAACATCCTTCTCTCTGTCACTAAGGCACTGTATCATTTTTTTTTTCATTCATCAAGTGCTCTGTTGCTTTTCTTTTTCAACTATTTGTCCTTGTTGAGGTGTGATCAGCAAACGATTTATAGGGGGATGAGGGGGGAATGCCATCCCCCTTGTTGGGAAAATGACCAAAATGCACCCCCCTTCTTAACCTGCCATCCCTCTGTATACTCTGTAGAGTAGTGTCAGTGACCATTGGGCCATCCCCTCTGTTAAATAATAACAAAATCACCTACTGGGTGTGAATATTATTTGTCTGTTTGGATTTTTTTTTTACAGGGTGTGGTTTTTGTGGGGACCTCCGATGGTGTGTCCCGCGTGCCTGTTTCTAACTGCTCGTTTTACTTATCATGTTCTGAGTGTGTACTGGCTCAGGATCCATTTTGTGGCTGGGATCCTGCTACCAGTGTTTGCACAACTGTGTCCTCCATCCAGGCTAATCTGTAAGCACTCTTATTATAATTTCTTCTCTCATCACTTGGTGCCACTGCTAGCTCTAATGAGCTTCACAGAAGTACTGAGCACTGAAACTGTGTAGACGCTGACTAAACGTAGACACAGATGGCTTTGAAGTACAGGATGGAGAAATTACGGGTATTATTTTGATTTTGTTCTTGAATGCGAGTCATGATACAATTACTATGGTTGATATTCAGAGCTCAGGATGTGGAGCATGGCAACATCACTGAACAGTGTAAAGACTTAGAGAGAGGCCATTCTATGACTGTCCCAAGAAAAACTATTTCAGGTATGTTTATTCTAAATTTTTATTTTCATTTGTCACAAACTATAAAGCTCATGGTGAGTGAAATATTTTCCATAGTTCAGGAGATTCTAATCAAAGGACTAGTTATGCCAAATGTTCATTTGTTTCAATCACCACCATCACATCTTGTAAAACAAAATAAGGGCCTTGTGGTTACTTGACTATTTGAATTAGTTGTGCAGGTATTGAAATGTGTATAGTGGAGAGAAGATCTATTTTGAGAAGAGTACACAGCGTCATCAAACAGACCTAACACAACCAGCCCACAGCCCTATCTGGCAAATGGTATTGGTAATACCTTTTGTTCCTAGACCACCCAGACCTGCACACGGCTTCTGAACTAAATTGAACTGAACTGGATTTCTCCAACTGAACGCCTCAACATATAATTTGTACCTTTAATTATTAATACTCTCTCCTACAGTGGTTTTGTCTGAGCGGGTAATTTTGCCATGTCAATCAAGATCCAAACTGGCTACACTGAGCTGGAGGTCCGAGAACAACAGCATTGACCAAAAGAACTACATTCAGAGTGAGGATGGGAGTCTTATGTTCCTGGCCAGCCCTGCGACTCTGGGGACCTACAGCTGCATCTCTACTGAGAGAGGCTTCCATCAAATCTTGGCAATCTTCTCACTGAGCCAAAGTGTCTCTCCCCGTGCAATGGTGTCCCCAGGCAAACCAAATCACAACACACCAAATTCAGAGCCAGGAACTCCATCTGAGACTGGGCAAACAACAGATATGGAAATTGTGCCAGAGTCAGATATAATAGGTGGTCATAATGAAGAATCAGTTGACTCAGAAACCACAGATGAAAATAAAGAGCATTTTCACTCTACAGTTGGTGGAGCAGCCTCTGATCCAAAAACAACAGGACAAACACAAAATTCTGGATTAAAACCAGTAACAGAAGCAAAGAGTTACTATCGTGAACTGGTGACGGTTACTCTGCTTTTCTGCATTTGTCTCTGTATGCTCCTTTTCAGTGGATTCCACTGGTGGAAGTGGAGGAGAATAAGTAATACTGGTCCACAGCTCATCCCTGTGAAAGAGTTTGAGGTAAAACAATCTTAGGTTTAAGATACCTCTATGCAGACTAAGGATGTATGCCTATATTAAGATGCATAACTTTACCTTAAGAGGAAAATTACATCTCTTGCACGGATGTTTAAAAGGTTCAGTAAAGACTTTTTAGTGACTCATTAGAACTACTGTCACCATGAATTGGTAACAGTCAGCTAAGGCTGTTTTTTTTTTTTCCAAAAAGGAGGGCTTAACCATGTGACAACAACTGCTTAGCACTTTTAAAATTCATTAAATCTTGTCATCTTTGTTCATATTTTAATATAGTATTTTTAAGAATGACAGGCAGCTTGAGTGACAGACTTTTAAGGGTGTGTGTGTGTGTGTCTGAGTGTGTGAGAGAAATAATATTCCAAACGTTTTATCAAAAAGTTGCTGTAACTCACAAATAAATTATATAATCACTCCTTTAAATCACTCGATATATGACTCTTTCATTTTTACACCTCCTGTATGTTCATTGTAAACCATCATTTATCCAATGGCTTACATCACATTCAGCCAAGTATTGTACATGGTAAATTGGTGAATGTCCTATGCGCTATACAGCATATTTTTTTAACACCATAGATGAGACAGAGAAGTGTCTGTGGCAGAAAGACAGTATGTACCTCTACATTGGTAAATGAGGTGTTGCTTACTCCCTATTGTCAAAATAATCATTGTCTCAAATGGGTTAAGAAGGAGGAGTCAAGTTCAACTTCCCGTAAAAATAAATTAAAAAAAAAAAACTTCCGTGAAGAATTTTGGTGCGGACTATTTGTGATCGACCCAACAGATAAAATCGACTAACTCTTCGCAGTCACCATCTCATCAAGGGTAAGAAAACGTATATCGCAATCCACTTGTTGTTTTCAGTTGGCTGCTTTTTTCAGAAAAAGCGTACAACTGTGGCCAGTTTTAACTGCGCCAGTGTAGTTACAGGAAGTAACAGTTGCTGCTGGTTTTTGTCTAGCTGAAGAACATGCTTAGCGAACCAGTAAAATTTAGAGTCTCCAAATTTTTGCTGTTTGTTATAAGAAAAAGAACCATTAACGCGATATGTATGTTACATAACTGTTGCCATTGTCTCCGTTACGTTATTTGCACCTGTTATGTTCACCTCTTGAAATGTTTGTATTGGTATCGAAAACAAAGGAACTAAAATAACATTAACGGGGATCTGAAGCTGTCAGATGTTCTTTATGATAGAGATGGAACGCATCCTAAAATAATGCTTGTTAACTCTTTTTAAGCGTTTGCTGTTGGTGAATCAGCAGAAGCAAAATGCCAGCTTCGGTTACAACCACGGCCCACGGTGTGCGTGTTGTCACTCATATATACCCATTAGACGAGAAGACAGAAACTTCCGTAACCGGTGGGATTAAAGTACATTCATCAAAACCGAAACTTTCAGAAATGACAAGGATGTTCTTTCGCGGGCAGCCGGAAATTCTTGGGGTAAGATCAAGAATAACATACTCTCTGTAAATGGTCTCATCGGCCCGGTTAACTCCAAAACTTAAATGGTAAAAATAAATCAGTTCAGACTGGAACACACTGAATAAATCCATGCCTTGATATCTAAATTCTTAGCTCTTGCATAAGATTAGGTTGCCTACAGACTGTGATGCTCTCCAAAGGGAAGTTGAGCTATAAGTCCAACATGGGAAGTCCAAGTGTGGACTGCCCCTTTGAAAACCCCATAGTGGGCCCAGTGGAGAAACAGAGCTGTGGGATTTGTCTGGACTGGCCCAAGTGCCGTTTGCCCTTCTGGGTTTTGTATGGGCTTGGCATTGCTTGCATTGACTGTATCCAGAATGCCCATAGTGGGCCACGATGGGTCTTACTGCTGGGATGGCTAGTAGTAGTAAACATACCTAATTGACTAGGTAATTGTTAGCACAAATGTCTCACCGAATTTGTCTCACAAGAAGGAAGATTATAACTGGATCACTTTCAGCTACAGTTTGAATGTACCAAAGCAGATAAATGGGATTATTAAAGATATGGGATTACATCTTTTCACAGCCACACTGCTCTGAACATCATGAGGGTCTGGCCATATTGGGATTTGTCTAACGTTTTAGGTTCCAGAGCAGACAAATCAGATCTTCATTCTGCCAGACTTATAAATGTATAATGTGTCCAGCTGACAGGATCACGTCCAGGTGCCAAGTACAAATGTGTGTGTTTTTAACCAAGTCATGCATATAATTGAATTGACTCCTGTCACTTTCTTCACCTACCTCATTCTACAAGAATACATTTTTGCATCAAGTTAAACTGTAATTCATAGGCTATGTTAATATCAAATGTAAATAGGTCAGTGAGACAAGTCATATGTTAACAAATATTTGCATATTTTTGAAGAATTAGATGTTACATATAAATAATGCTGCAAAAATGATAAAAGTTGAAATAATTTGTAGTATTTAGAACTTAATGATAAAGTGATGGCCTTGGAGAAATGAGATCAGTCCCTCTTGGTCGCAATCATGAGAAGTCAGGGGTCTCTGATTTGGCTGGGGTCATCAATCATACTATGCATAATGGTACAGCAATAACTGACATTAAATTTTTTCTCCTATAAATCATTAAGTCATCATGACTTTGTATAAAAAAATTATGCTTGAAAGAGGGGCTTTGTTGTTTTACATTTAATTCTATTTGAATGAGAAAAAAAGTGATGTGAAATAAGAAGTGCATTGTACATCCGTCTATAATAAATGAGCACTGTTGTCTTTCCAAAATGAGTAGAAATAATCTACTCCAAAAATTCATGCACCATTTTACATGCAACATTCCATGTGATTTTGGCTTATGAAAGGAGCTTTGACAATATACTGCCTACTTTAAAGCCTTCACCATTTCTTAAAGGTGAGGTTGATCTCTAACTGCGTTTTGTTATTTCAGATTGTCCAGATCTTTACTGGATTGCTGATGGTGGTAATTGGCATAAACACAGCCATCGCCTCCACTTTACTTTGGGAAATTCCTGTTGGTCTTGGAATAGCAGTGAGTATTACAAGCTTGGTGAAACAAATATTGCTTTTTTTTCTTTTTTTTTAGAAAGGGAACATGGATTAAAAAAAAAATCAAAATTCAGTTATTTTAAAATAGTTTAATCTGCAAAACAGTGATTGTAGTACTCTTTAGATTATTCATTATGTACTAAATAGTGAGTGTTTTTGGTTGCAACATTGCAAAATTTGATTGAATGTAATCAATCAATGAATGTAAAAAGCAAACAAACATATTAATGACGCTTTGGATTTTACCTTACAGTGCATTATCTCAGGATCTGTATCGGTGGCTGCACGTCGAGGGACAAATTCCCACCTGGTAAATTGACTGATTACAGAGTAGAACAACGTGAAAACAACACAAACAGTTTCTATCAACAGGAACACACGCATGTTAACATTAACAGAATACAAAGATCTAAAAAAAATTTGGTATACCTCTTTTTCAGCTTTCATCACATGTTGACAGGTATCATGTAACTCCCCTGAGTTTCTTTTGAATGTCCTTTTTTGGTTTTTTGTCAGGCTTAGAAAACATAACATCTAAAAGCAGTTCTTTTAAAATGGGCATCACTGGTTCTGTTTCCCTGTCCAGATCAAAGGTACCTTTGCCATGAACATCATCAGCTCTGTGCTAGCTTTGGCAGGTGTGGTGTACTTCTGTATTGCATTAAGTGACAGACCAGAATCAAGTGGCTGCAAGGAGTATCGTTATTCCTGGAATTGCCAGTGGATGTTTATACGCTACATGGTCAGTATAACCATCACCTGTCACACTTGTGAGTGCAGAAGGCCAGTATGTTCAAAATAAAGGTTGATATAATTTAAAATAATAGTTTGTCATTTCTTAATATATCTCTGAGTGTTAAACGTGTGATCGCGTCTTGTCCTAAGCAGCAGGAAAAGGGGTTTTGGGCACACAGGAAGTGAACACTTATACTTTATTTTCTAGAATATGCTGGATGGAATCAAAGGCCTGCTGCTTACCTTGGCTGTGCTGGAAATCTGTGTCTCTGTCTCACTATCAGTCTTCTCTGCCAAAGCCATTCGTCGTACCTCGGAGCCTGAATCCGTAAGCAATTTTTTTTGTATGCTTTGACAGCAGTTTAGCTGTAAAAGCAACTGATGCTAATATTATACTAATACTCTTAATCCCATACCAGTAAAGCTGGTATTTTGAAATGGTTAGTGTCTTTTCCACTGGCTGTCAGAAGAGTAATTCCTCAGTCATGGTAAACTCATTAACTAAATGTTTTACTCCTTGTAGGTGCCACTGACAGACCCAGAGAGTGATGAGGACTCTCACTACAGCAGTAAATCCAAACTGGTGAACGATTGTGCTGTTCCTCTAAATCCACCAAGCTATGAGCCATGAGTGGGGGGGGGGAATTATGTGGCTATTGTTTAGTCTTAGCACTTTTATCACATTTCATTTTACTGACATCACCAGGTTGATTTTAATCAACTACTATATTCTCAAGAGGCCGAAGGCGTTAAATTACCTTTACTATATCCTACCGTATCAGACCTATATGCTCTTTTTTAATTACCACTGTTATGGTAATGTGCTGCAAGCTGTTCCTTCACACTAAGCCAAGATGTAAAACACTGTTTAAGGCTTCTACTGAATAAAGTCTCTATGCAAACCCTTTGTATTGGTTATTGCAAGCTACTAATGACTCCTGACTTTAAAGTTCAGTATAGAGCCTCATCTGCTGTCAACTTAGCATTCCCGGCAGGTGAAATACCCCCCCCCCCCCCAAACACACACACACACACACACACACACACAACATGATTTTTAAACATGCTCTCCTCATAATATAAAATGTTGCAAGACCTTCATCTTTCAGTGCAAACTTTAGACTGCAGATGCACTACCTGATATTCTTATTTCAACTTTCACAAACATGAAATCTACACATCATAATTTATAATCAGATTAAATATGCATCAGACGAGCAATTCACATAGCACGAGACACAAACTATAGGGCGGCTCTCAAAAAGAGCGATCACTGAGTTTTCGTCGGACCACATCCCAGGCTAACCCAGTTTAAAATCAGCAAACTCGCCTCCCTAGCTTACATAAACACTGGGCACATCACTCTACCTAGCCTGCTGCGACCACTCCTCTATTTTTGGAGACCAGAGACTTTCTGTGAACAAGGAAGGTAGGCTGTATTAACGTTTAATATGAGAACAGAGAACCGTTAGTGTCCGCTTGTCATGCAATATTTGTCACATATTTCGCACTTATTAAACAAAATTAGTTAAATGAATTCATGCATTCAAAGCCACGAACACGCCCTTTATTTTTACGAATGATGCATGACTGTCCACACGTGTGTTTTGTGTTTTTATCATTAATTTATTCAAGGTGTCCGTTGTATCAGTAGCTCTTTTACAGCGTTACAGCATCATTTAGACAATGACTACATACAAGCAGGGTTCTCTCTACTCAGCTCAAATAAAAGCGTTTTCGAGCGGGGAGCCCAAAACTCTTGGGGTGAGTGTCTTGTTTGTTAATGCCTTGTATTGTTCTTAAAGATTACTGGAATCAACCTGGTTACAGAGCTGTTATTGATAAATGGATGTTTGTCTCACCACATTACAGAGAGGCTTGTTCTGTCTCGTTAGGTCTCTGTGGCATAAACAATTTCAGACGTCTAAATATAGCCTATATATATATAAAGAGTATCAGCAGCAAGTTAAAAATTGTTGAGGGAATGAATGAATTTCTGATTCAGACCATGTTTTCCACACCCCTTACGTGTTTGTAATATGCACAATCGTTGCTTGTCTTGGTAGCGCCTAGTAAAATAGAGAACACAAATTCCTAGATGAGGATGGGTGTGACAGGTGCAGTGCTTTTCATGGTATCCGGCACACCATTTATGATATGCACATACATTCATAGAGGTATCATCATGTTTTCATATTATACCTATCCCGTCGTTGCAGATAAGTAATTTTCAGAGCTTCAAAGCGTAACGGGAATGTAAATTTTAATTTACACTCCCAAGTCAAATTTGTCGAAAGGAAGTAAACATCATTGTAGCATTAGAGATGGAAAAAAATAGTTCAAAGCTTAGCGTGTAGAAGGAGCGTGTGCGTTAGGCATGGACAGCACACCAGTAATTCCTTGAAGCGCATTGCAGCCGTTTACATAAAGCGCATGCGTGTTTTCGACTGACTCCCAAACTTGAGTCCGTGTTACAAAACACAATCTGTCTGTGTCTTTATGGATTTGGAACCTGTCATATTAGTGCATGCTGGACGGATATGCATTGTAGAGTTTTAGAAATATCAGAAGTAAATTAAACCTACAATGGGATTGTATCATTTCTGTGGGACAGTTTGCAATAAACAGGCTGATGTGTCTTCATTTGTGACAATTTCCAGGCCATTGAAATCATTATCGGCGCGTTTATTGCCATCGTGGGCACAATCGTCTATAAACTGCACCTTTACATCCAACGTGAAGTAATTATACTGATTATAAATGGCGGCACGGTAAGACCTTTGCTTGATGTGATAGAATGTGCAGAGAGCTTGTGGTTTTGGATCATTACATTTTTAGGTCTGTTGAATTAAATAATCAACAAATAAGCTGAAAAGAAAAACTTTTTTGTTGTATCTGATCTCTCACAGCTCGTCTTGATCGGAATTGTCTTAGTGCACGCGGGCAGGAAGCCATCGAAATGCTGGGTATGATCATAAAGTCTTTGTCAGCAATAATACAGGCAGCAATTGTCAAACAGTAGGCAAACCACACACAGTGTGTAAGAGGCCATAAAGTTAGGAGAAAGAGTAAACACAAACGTGACTTTTTAATATATTTTCCAATCATATAACAAGTGATCAAATAGAAAGAGTTCAGATTTCTCTGTTTCGTGTCAGTATTTCTTACAAGAACGGATAGAGTGAGGAAAAAACCAAAATGTTCAAAAGTAAGCTCTTAACTAGCAAAAACTCCCTATGACAATTTGAAACCCTGGTATGTATGTATTACAGGATTTCAAAACATTTTTCAAAGTGTAAAATCCAGAAAACTTCATATATGAGGTGATGTGACCTTTTAATGGAAGTTAATCACACCATCATCTGGTGGAAGTTTTTTTGCTTGTTTGTTTGTTTTTTAGGTCTACTCTCTATCCCTTCACTGTTTCAGTGGATTTAACAAACACATCCCTGTGTACCTCTGCCCTCAGTATTAATGACAATATCTGTGTGACTGACCTCACACCATTAATTTGAGCTTTGTAATGGTTATCTCACTGTATGAAGGTGTAGACTTCATACTCTATACTATGATGCCTGAGACACTTTGTAGCTGAATGAAAGGTAGATTTGGAAAATTATTGAATTAGTCAACATCTGTAGCCATATTTTCATGTCTTATTGTAATCTCTCCTGAATTTGGATTTGTGAATCAAAGTCAGACTAACATGTCAATGAAAGGCCAGTTACAAAGTAAGTAGGTAACTATTAAAATAGTTATGTTATTCCATGTGATTTGATGGTGTATCTGAGACACATTGTGTTGACCATTGTACACATGATTGTAAGTCGCTTTGGCTAAAAGCGTCTGCCAAATGCTAAAGTGTAAATTGTACACACACACACACTACAGCTGAAGAAAAGAAAATTTGCAACAGTTTTTGCAGAAAGAAAATGTGTAACAGAGTCATGGTATTTCTCCTGACATATTCCTCTAATTGGCTCTGTTCCTCAGGTGATCACCAACATTGTTTTGCAGTTATTGACTGCAGCATTTGATATTGTGGCATTTGGGCTTGCAGCCAGACAGATACCTTTCAGGGGGAGCTCCTACAATCTCATCGACTATGAGGTAAACAGAGAAACTGCTGTCCAGTATTCATTCACAGCCCCTGTCACAAAGAAAGACATTACACTGAATTGCACCATGCACCACGTATTGCAAGCCAATCAGATATACCAAATCCTTACCAACTGACAGGTTGTGGTTTCTGTCATGTCCTACACAGTTGATCTAGTAATTAATTTATTTAGAGAATGTGAATTATTGGACTCCATTGCATTGAAGTGCATGCTTGTGTGTGATTGTCAGTGAGTGAGAGAGTGTGTGTGTGTGTGTGTGCGCACATGCATGTATGTGTTTATATTCTGACTCTTTACAGACACTGCTGTTGGTATTTAATTGTTTTGCATTATATGTAATATTGTTTTTCTTATATTTGTGAGTTTGAACTGTGTCACTGTTGTGTTTTTACAGTTTTTAGTTAATGGCATTCTGTGCACCCTGATTGCTTTCTTGGTGTTGGCGTGCATAATTGGTTTGGTAGTAGTGCTTTATGGACTCTACACATTGTCCGTCAGTGCTCTCAAGGTTAGTGGATTCCATAATTCTAAAAAAAAAATATATATATATATCAATGAAGAATTGCAATAATTTCAAGATGTGTTTGTCATAAAATTGACTATTCAAAGTATTTAGGCTATACATAGCAAATATTTTAGTCTCTTTGTATTTGTGTATGTCTAATTCTTTACCTGATAATTCTTTACCTCATGTATATCTTCTGAGACACAGACATGCACCTCAAGGGGCTGCCAAATGTGTTAACTTTGTAATAATACCTCTAGGAACCCACTCCCATCCCTGGACCCACTACAGACCCACTGTTCAATGCTACACGAGGAGACAGACTCATGGACGGAAACTGACAAGGCAAAAGACACTTAAAAGAATGGTCCACCATTTTCACACAGCTTCTGCAACTTGAAGAGAAGAGTGCTGCATTATTTACACACCCACACCCACCGTACAAAGTGCTCTGGCTATGACGCAGTTACTTTGCATGGAAAAAGATTGTCTCACTTTTGTTTCCCATTTCCAAATTACAAAACATGGATAATTTTGGGGAGGTTTCTACATCATTTATAGACCTAGGTTTTGAGCATGGTGATATCAAGTAGATTATTTATATTTGAGATGTCATTTTAAGCACTCAGCAAAGACAAATATAATGCTTGTAGAATTTTCAAATAGACTGCATACCGCTGGCAGTAGATCAAGTAGTACCTCTGATACATATTTTAGATTAGGCTAAATACTGCACTGCTTCAGGAGACAGATGGACCATAGCTTAAGCTTTGCTGATTCGTAGTAATAGAACCACTACTGCATGGAGCGTTTTCTATTGTGAAATGCAGAAAAACTTATTCCAGTGAAACAGAGAGGGTAACATTTCTCAAGCTTTTACCAAAAGATAGTCATGAGTGAATGTAATTGTAACTTGAGAGTTAATATTCAAATTATTACTGATTAAGCCCAACCAAAATGGTACAAATGTATGAATAAAGAACAAAAAGGTCTAGGATGATGTAGTTTTAGTCTTGTTCACTGAATGAAGGGGAGTAACTTTACATTAAACTGAAAAGCTTGAAAAATCTGGCCCTTAATGGGAGGAAGGACTGATGTTTCACAAGGAGAAAAGTTGCGCAACGTATGAAAAGTAGGCTAAACATCCAGCAAATAACTTGGCAACATTGCTTGGCTTTTTAATCAACTTGTTTATCTTTACTGATATGTCAAACAAGCTATGAGAACTGCCAACTGTGTAAGTGCCACGACTAATGACCAATTCCAATAATTACCGGTCGTCCTAGTGACAAAACATCAGGTGTTCAACTCCCGTGAAAGGGGGCATGTGTTGTCGGTTCACACTGTTGTGGTGTAAGCATTGCGTCTATGATAGCATGAATGAACACATTGTGCCTGTATTATACAGTTTGTTAAAATATAATAGTTCACGTGTTTATGAATGAGCTACATACACAATAAAGGTGATTTACATGTTTTACTACTTACTTATTGTTCCTGCAAGTGCCGAGTATTGTTCTCTGTTTTCGAAGCCATAGATAATTATATCTCAGATAATTACATTGGTTTAATGTCTTTTGGGCGGACCTGAGTGAAAACGGATTCCTCAGTCGTCATGTCGTATTAATTGTTGAGGCAGTTGTATACAGTATTACGCTGTATTAGCCTACTGTTTTGCCAACATATGTGCCAACATACGAACGTTCAAAAAATTACAAATAACAAACCATCAAGTAATTAGCCCGAGAGCACCTTGCTAGGAAGAAAGTACAACCGTGAACTTTTATTTTGAAAAGCTATTCATTAGCGGCGGTTCATAGCGCATGTCTTAAGCAGGCCTTAGGTATTTCCATATGACTTTACATCTCTCAAAGTTTACTTATTAAGAACTCTTCTTTATGAGACTATGATGTGTGTTAGCCATAATCCCAGAATTGTTTACGTTAGAGGTGCCTTGTTCGAGGGATGGCAAAAAGTGATCTTGGCTTTCATGAGTCATTTTTAGGTGAATGGGATATTTCACACTAGTTAGCATAGCTTCCTGGAGAGAACTTCACAGCGAGCCTTGAATCTTTGCTGTTTTTAACAGTTTAACGTTGCGTACAAACGATTGTCAACCATGGAGAAGGTCCGAAAAATCTTAGTACACTTGTCCAAAGACAATTCTGCGCCTCGCTGTGCACGATTTGTACAGGTCAGTTGTGCAAGATTTGTTGTCACTGATTTGGATCAAGCGCATACACTTTCTCTTCAGCAATTTACAACTATGCACATGGCTATATACATCAAATATACCTGAAGTTATTTGCTCTCCACTACAGAGCATAACTGGACACTTTACAGAGAACCTTGATGAAGTGAAGGTGAACTGTTCTCTGGAAAACAACCGCTTCGTTTTGTGTCCCCAAGATCGTGGAGGAGGTGTACCACTCAAGGTTAGATCGCAAATTGTACATTAAAACGCATGTAAAACGCACGATTTATGCCGTCTACACCTATATTACATGTTTATGAAATGCTTTGTGGTCCTCTAGAGGGCGTCATTTTGTCCCTTCAAGTACCTGTCAGCCTCAGATGCAGCAACACTACCTCAAGACGTCCTGAGCCGCGGGGTGGATGTGGGTGTGGCTGTACTATTACAGTCGGTAAATCAGAGGTTACTGTTGACACGACGAGCATCCAGTCTCAGGATCTTCCCAAATGTCTGGGTCCCTCCTGGTAAGTGGTTATTAGACTAAAGTTCAAGGTCTGGTCCCATTCCAGAACCTGTGAAATCACACATGAGGCCAAGGTGTTGACTGTTTAGAAAAGCCGTTCTGTACACTAATGGATCTGCTCCCACCTACACTTGCTTCGAAGCATTTAAAACCCAAATCTGCATTGTGAATTTGCGAAAAATTGAGAGCGATGTAAGAAAAAAAAAAAAAAAAAGGGAACCCATTGTGTGCTGCTGTCCTTGACTTAACAAGGAATATTTTTTTTCTGCAGGTGGCCATGTGGAACTGGATGAAAGGGTAATTCCTGGTTCATGGTAAAATACCATGTTTTCAGTGCTCAGTGGATATGTTACCCTGTACATGCAAGCTATCAGAACAAATTACTTTCTCATTTCAGGAAGAAAATGCCTGATTGTCTCTTTACTTTGTTTGATTTAGCTGCTGGATGCTGGTTTGAGGGAGCTGAGAGAGGAGACTGGCCTGAAACTTGACCCAGCGGAAATCTCCTCTCAGTTGCTTGGTCTTTGGGAGGTACTGACGTGACTTATATATAAAGATGGGTTGTACTGCAAGAGAATATCATATTTCCCCTTTTAAATGTACTTCCTGCTTCTACAAATTCTGATCTAGCCAAACATTAAGAAGTATAATGCAACCATTTGAAGATAAGTATGCTGATTGCGAGATATTGAATGTAACCTCCTGTGTGTTCAGTATGTGTAATCTTATATTATACACTACCGAATGTTATTCTTTCATTTTTTTTCTTCCAGTCAGTCTTTCCACCCATGTTGTCTAGAGGCCTTCCTCGGAGACATCACATTGTGGTCTACATGCTGTTGCAAAGTCAACTCACTCACATGCAGCTTCAGGTACATTCTCCATTCTGTGCTTTCAGCAACTAACTTCAGTATGATATTCCTCCATCTTCTTTACACAGTCAAAACTGTATGAAAAGTGGGAATTAAAAGCAGGACCTTTGTTCTTTTTTGCATTTCTTTCCTGTTGTTGTTATTGTTGTATATAGTGTTGATGAGAGTGGAGAACTACTCTACTAGTGCTTTGTTTTTTCTTTACTTTTCTTTCCTTCTTTTTTTTTCTTTAATCCCCCAAGGCCTGTTTGAGACCTGAGCCAGCAGAAGTAAGTGGCTGTGTGTGGTTGGATGCAGAGGTAGTGAAAGCCATCGTGAGGGCAGTGGATGGAGAGGAAGGAACCGTTAATGTGCCTGCAGACATACCTCAGAACATCAGGTGCTCAGTGTTTCACGGTTCAGTCCTCCAATGACTTAATGATTGAAACTCACTGGAACTAATAAGTGATTTAGACCATTTAGTCTCTCTCTCAGCTAAAAAATGAATATGTCTGTTTGTGTCTCTTCTTGGTTTTGTCAGTGTGTCCGAGGTCTCCCCTGAAGGTGAGATCAGCGAGTCGTCATTGCCAGTGACTGTCTTCTGTAACCGGGCTCCCGCTCAAGGAGAAGACGTGGAACGTGTCAGCACTGGCACTAAGTACGCCTTGGAGCTTTGGCTGAAAACACTGGAGTCCCGCAGTGAGAGCGGTTGAAACCATCGTTGAAATTTATTTTAGTTATACCCAAATAAACAGTTGACTATGAAAATCAATAAGCTGAGGTGACTTTCCTTTGTGAATTTGTGTATCATTGTTTGTATTGTTATTTCAAGTTTCACCCTGAGGGCATTTCTGAGAATCTGAAGAGACCTGTCATAAATAGCTTTCAGGACCAGATTTACCTACATCATCGCATTTTTGCAAAACCAGCATTGTGTATGCATCGACCATGTTACTGTTTGCAGGAGTTAAAAAGAAGTTCCATACACTGAAGACTTTGCCACAAGAGGGCAGAGCTGATTCACAATGTGCTTATGAAAATCAAACACTTGAGATGCCATCATTTTTGTTTTCCATTTTAAAAATCTGCCAAATAGTCTACTCTGTGAGTGTTGGCACATTTGATGAAGATGAACAAAAAAAGTTATATAAGACCAATAATATCAGTGTTGAGATATCAGGTGCATTGCCATGACTTGGTGCAGTCACCCCCAAAAATAAACCATATTTGTCACTTTATATGTACATTTCCACAAGAGTTTGACCAGTACTGACACATGTACTTTTTAGCACTCAGTGCAGTGTCCTATGGCAAGGGTAACATCACTAAGCCTTTGTGGATAACATTTCATAAGGTTGTAGAACATGAATGGAGGGGCTATGGACAATTCCTCCATGTCATACCTATACCAGACCCTTGTTGTCCTTAGTTCTGTGCTTTTAGGACCTCCCTCTTCAATTCGGACCTTCGGGTTTTTTTCGGGTGTAACTCCTGGCACTAAGATGGCCGTTGCTAATGGTTGATTTTGTTTTCAGTCAGCCATTTTCTTCTTTGATTTTGAGGTGTGGTAAACATACTGATGGCACACATAGATAAATAGGTAAGTAGGTTTCATCTGACCCCATTCTACTTCTTTTCTCTCACTTTCTTTCAGTTTATTTGTTGCTCCCGGGGCTTCTCTTTAGAGACCCTTTCAAATAACCAAATGATAATAATGTTGTGTCAGATTGTTGATTTGAGGGTTTTGATTATTGCCTTAGTGATGGCAAATGCTATACTAAGAGGGTTTATTACATGCTCAATAAAAAAAAAAAGAAAAAAGAATTTTTAATGGAATAAGACCAGTACATTCAGGGCCAAGATTTAAGTTCCTAACTTGAAGGAGGGAAAAAAACATATACTGGAAATATGTTCTTAACCAGACTGTGCTGTGCTTGATGTTTACACATGGTCACTATTGTTCTCCAATAGCAAAACATTACAAAATAAGTCAGTAAACTAGTGTGAACCCTACTCTGTTAGTCTGAGGATCTGGTAGGACCTTTTCTAGGATATATAACCTTTTTATACATATTTTTTTACCATTACCTAATTTGTGAAGATGAAGAATCATTTGGATCTTTCAATGTATCTGTTCTTTGCCATGAGTAGTGAGATGTTTGTCTACAAACTCAATGAAATGAAAATAAATCCAGGAGACTGCAAAGTCTTTTTTTTTTTTTTTTTTACTTCACAAATTTTTTTTTGTGGTTTGTACCCAAGGTTGATCCACAACTCTAGTCCCTTGATTCTACTATTTTTCCTTCCTTGTGATGATGGATGACAAAAGGAATTCACATATGTGTTAATTTATTTAGTACATCATTACACTCTTATGAAACAGGGAGTTATGGGAGAACAGAATAAACTTGGACTTAATACTGACATGAACTTAAGTAGGCAGAATTCAAATATTCAGTCGCAGATATTTATTTGATGTAAATTCCAATCATTAAGGGCACCACTGATATGAAAAATAAATACCTTTCAAACATCTTCTCTGTGTAAATACAATATTATTAATCAGAATGAAAATTCCTTTAGAATAAGTATGAATTGATATGTAATTTGTCATATATATATAATATTAATTGTCTCCTCACATTCTGCATCTATTTCTTATCACAGTTACTCTTCTTTACATTGAGAGAGTTGGATAACCAAAGTAACAAACTGTTTCTCCATAATGGATGCCGTGTTGCTTCAGAGACTCACTTTCTATGGTAGCCTACAAGACTGTACAATGAGACAGAGGCAGTATTGGCCTGTGTCCAGAGGGCATTTTACTGATAAAATTATGATAAGTAACAGGAAAGTATGATGTCGCAAATACAGTGAGTGCGTAATGTTTAAAGAACAATGAATAGTTATGGCATTGCATGGGTTAGCCGCTATGATTCATTTATGATTCACTTTACAAAACTGACCACTCCAATGTAAATACGTGTGTGGCATCATTAGAGGTATGTCAAAATAGTAATTAGAATGTATATTACGTACAAGGAAAAATCAAAATAGATCCGAAATTTCCTGTGTTCTGCATTTGGAGTGTGTACACGTGACATAGTCGAAACTAAACATTTTGAATATTGCTCATGATTATAACACAGACATCCACATAACTCAACAGAGTCTTTTTTTTCCTTCTTGAAATCAGCGTCAGCATACACTCCAACGACAAGTTGTAGTGTGTTTTAGATTCTGCTGATAAGCAGATCATGGGTAGAACATGTAGACATACATACATACATACATACATAGACATAAATGCATTACACATAGAGCTAAGGCGCCATTTGCTAACACTTATTTATCTTATAACGCAAAGCTACATATCAGATGTAGAAGGTTTTACTTGGCCCCAAAACTTACGATTAAGCCTCCCTTTGTCTACAGAGAGCGACTGACGTTTAACAGGTGTTTGTACCCGTGTTACCTGTGAACTGGCTGCTGTATTTCTCCGAATTTTTATTAGCCCCTCCCTTCACATTGCTATGTTATGCTGGGGCACTAAGCGACATGATTAGAATGAGAAAAGCCTTTAAATTGAGCGGATGTTTTTGTTTTTGTTTTTTTTTTAACTGTGACCTCAGAGGTCTCTCTGTGTTTAGTTGTATTGAATTTCTTAGTTACATACTATTTTTGCTGTCTTTCTCAGTCAATACTCAAAGGCAGAGTTTGTGAGGCTAATTAAGATTAATTACTTTGGGAGTTTTGAAAATACTCCAATTGATACTTTCTTTTATTTGACTGTTTCTTGATAATGTAACTTTGTAAATTATGCTAAAAGGGTCATAATAAAAACTATATAAAGAGAGACATTGCAAGGTGCCAGCTATAAAAACTGTCCCTGTTTATTCAGGCAGAGTCATTTGAATTCAAGGCAAATGTGGATCATAAACTTACCCTTGTAGAGTTCACTGTACTGTTTCATAATAATTGACATTTAAATGAGAACTTACTCAACCAGTCTCATCCCACCATTATCTCATACCTTCTTCTTAGTTAGTAAGTCAGTGGAAGTGCATAGTCTCATACACCTCAGATGAGAGTGATTATTTTATAGTTATTTAGTTCTTATCAGCTGAAGCCACACCTGATCTCAACATATTTGGGTGGGCACGGCACAAGGTGTGTGCCTAGTCACTGAGAAATTTACTAGAATAGTACATGCACTACTGGGTGTGTGAGTGGACTTTGCTGATTATTCCTAGTTTAGTAACAGATTCCACTGACAAGTTCAGAAGTTTTATATCTTCTGTAAAAGTACTGTAATCATAAAAGGTGCATCTGCAGAGAGAAAAAAAAACATTAATGAGCCACTGAAAATAGTTAAATCTTGCAATAAATTGTATGACTGTTGGCAGCATGTATGCTTCTAGTTTTTCCAGGCTAAGAATAAAAGGAACCATGACTCTAGTATACTTTGTTGCATGCTCTTGCCTTCTCTCTCTCTCTTTCTCTCTCTCTCTCTCGCTCTCTCTCGCTCTCTCTCTCTCCTTCATCTCACCTCTCCTCCTGTTTCAGAATGCCATTCCTGAGCCTTTCCATCCACACAAAGCCTCTTTTAAGGTTTGAAAAACTCTAACCAGCAGTAACACTGGAAATGGACTACATGTGGATACTGGACACCCTCCAACATTAAACCAACCAAAGCAAAAATCTACCCTCTATCAGAGACATTAACAAATAATTAGTTTTAGATTGTGCAAGGACACAATTCCTTTTTTATCTGGATAAAGCTAATGTATTGAATATTAAGAGATTGACAAAGGCTTTTATGGAAACAACTGATTAAATAATTTGATGCCAGCACACATAACAGCAAATCTACTTTTGGACAGCCTCTTCCTCATGTCATTTTGTTACTAACAGCTGGTACAGTGTGTATCATTCAAGTTCAGAAATGCCTTCCTTTATTATGTAATTCACTATGTAGTTTATTATGTAATTAGTATTGCTATTCAGCTTCTTCTCATTCATTTCGGGATTAAATGTTGCGTGGATGTCTCCTTTATTCTCTAAATTTCATCAGATTTGACTGTGAAAGGTCCTCGTGGCCGCAATGAGATTACCATATTAACCATTCTGTGTTGTTATGTATCCAATAGAATATTAAAATAGTTCCATCCAGGGTCAAATACATTGTATGTCCCAGAATGAAAAGCTATTTTAATATCTTGTACTATGTCACAAGTTAATTTCCTTAATCAAGCAATTATGTTAGCTAGACATGCAAATAAGAAATAAAAGCAGCCATCTGCAATCAAAACAGTTCAATTTAATAACAAAATCAGTCAAATTTACAATACGATTTTCATTCAGTCAGTCTTGTACATCAGCTTTGTATACTGTTACAGCCACAGTGTGAAATAATTTATAGAGTAAAATATATGACAGTTAATTATGGGATATGTGGATGAGGTAAGGACCGGATCTCCTCGGAGTGTAGGTGGCATTATCGAGTGTACGCTGTTGTGTGGAGTCCATGACACCTGACGCACTCTTCATATCCCTGCTTGACTGCTGTTCAGGTCTTCTGACTCATTGCAGAAAGAGAGTGGAGAAGAAACCTGAACAGCGAGAATGAAATTTCAGTTCAGTGTATTAAAACAATCTCACCTTTTACATTTCTTAACATTTTTATTTGTAGATTACTTTGAAACCAACACTCAGCTGTTTATCGTGTGGTGTGATGCTAAACATGTGCTGTGAAAACACTGCGTGGCCTGTTTTGTCTTTTTTAGAATGATAGATAACATTTCTGTGGCACTTTCAAACATATGCTAGTAACAGACTGTTGTATACGATGATGATGAACCACATTAGATTTTTTCACAGTTCACTTCAGTCAGTCACATGTTAATCGACAAGTTTTTTTTTTTTTTTTTTTTTAACTTTCAGCGTCTATTGTGGAGAGAGTCGAAAAGATTTATGGAAATTGTGAATTTTTGTAAAGTTTGTCATCATGGATTGCCCTGAAAATAGCAATTTACTGATGTAGTGCTTTTGCATCTCCCTCCTAAATATTACATGCTTTACACTTTGCCAACACCTTATTTAACTTTTTACTAAAGAAACATAACTTTTCTATTGTCTCATACCTCACAAATTATTTTACATACCTGTACGAATGTCCTTTTTAGTGTCACTTATTTACCACGTACATTCCGGTCCGTTGCTTTGCTGGTGTCTCCATATCGTCCTGTTTACATATTAACAATTAGCTGTGGCACTCAGAAAAAGTTTGTGTAATTTACCTCATTACAGTAGTCAGTACATCTTTTTTGTCCTGGATATATTTTACTATTTTACTATTTTCAATACACAGGGGGAAGGGAGCAGATGAAGGTAGGACATCAGTTTCTACAGACCACGCCTTGCCATGGTGACATTTTAAGCAAATGACATGAGATGGACTGTCCAAATACCCTGCTTCCTTTTAAAGCTAACAAGTGCACTGGATAAAATACATATCTAATACTATCAGGTGTTTTTTCACTCCTCTCAGTTCATGTCAGAACAGTTGTCTGTTCACCTCAATGTATAAAAAAAAATTCTACTTAATAAATATAATTGCAGATAAGATAGGAATGGAATGACGATGGGCCAGTTCTTAAGGAACAGTGGTATTTCTTAAAATCTACGCATGTGCAACATTGTTCCAAGTCACTGTGTTTTTGGTCTGGTGCTTATTGCAGTGTGACCAGCTTGTAGTCTTATTTACACTCACTCAATGCTCTCTTTGTCTACTAAAACTGGATCCTCAGTCTAGCTTTTGTTCATTGAAATCAATCATACATGTTTCCATTGCTGAGGCATTTCTCTGTCAAAGAATAGCATGTGCACTGCACATTCATACCTTTAGATAAATGGGCTGTTTTTCAGAATGTGCACTCTATAAAGATTGCATCACAAATGTAACTAGCTGGGTACTTTAAGCACTCCACTCCTCTCCAGTGACTTTTCAGCATCTATTGAAAACTTGTCTGAAAATGCACTCAGGCAATCAGAGGCACTACTGAGTTAGAGCCCTTCTTGCTGCATAGTACAGGCTATTTGAATAGAAACGCAGACAGTGCTGTCTCAGACCAGATAAAACTAGACAGCTCAGACTTTAGCTATGGGGTAGAGGTTAGAAGAGTTAGGTGGGCCCATAGCCTCAGTGGAGGAGTTGGGTTTCCCACGCCTCAGGTTTCCATGTCAAAGACAGCAGGGCACAAAGAAACATCTATGCGGGTAGGGGGGAGATGGGAATGCCTAATAAATGTTGTGAAGCTGCTCTAGTCTGCACTGCGTGCTGCCAGCATGTTTTACACTGATGGAGATGTGGAACACTCACTATACCTTTTCTTAATTTCCATTCACTAAGCACCTTACAACATATAACAATGAAAATGCTGAACAAGTTCCATGATTGTTCCTAAGAAGTTTTTCAATCTTATCTATCAGGATTTAAATGACCATAAACTTGATTTCTGTTGTAACTGACTGACTGTTTTAGCTGTGTGTTTTCAAATCCAGTGGATTAATACTTTGACGGGTATGCTATGCATAATAACTTAAAACTTGTCGTAAAAAAGAACCATACTGCAGCAAGCATTATGTCCAATGTTTTCTAAATATTAATATTTTTCTAAATGCATTAAATTTTGAATAAATTTGTTTGCTTACTTGTTACTCACAAACTAATGTATTATAAGCACTGTTTCATAAGTTTAGCAACTTTGGGTTTCTTTGGCCAATCATTATAGTCTTCTAATCAATTCTTACTCTCTAAAGATGTCAACGGGACATTGTGCTGGGGTGGCTTTACAAGGAACATCATCTTCTGTTCAATGCATAGACATTCTTTTTTTAAGATGTGGTAATAATTTAAAAAAAGCCTTCTGCATACTTTAGCTCAGTTCACATTTTAATTCATTCAGCATTTCCTGATTTGCTGTATACTTAGTGCTTCTTGGAGCCTGGAGGGTGTATTTGCCTTACTAAACACACATGGAAATCTAACAGCAAAACATTAAGAGACTAATAATAGGTATAGAATCTCAGCTGGACAAACATGTACACAAAAGTTCTGTTTAGATATGTAAGCCTCATACTATGGTTTCTGTTTGATGTCCAAAAGAGCTCTTAACACATACATTGCTCCAGTGACATGTCAATATGCAGATTTACTTACAAGAGCTTTACCGTTTGATACGTCGAGTGTGCTGTGCGTTGAATACATGGGAATGTCTGGATTATAGAAGGCCTGTCCAGGATATGGTGCTCTTGGCCTTCTGCAGCAGCACAACACCAGCTGTAGTGGGAGAATTAAAGCCAGAGGTCAAGCCAGAAAGAAGTACATTCATAAAAAGGCAACAAGGAAGATCTGATTTGAAGTGTGAGGTTTTACTGAGGAACGTGCTTCTTGGCCTGGTTTCACCGGACCATTGGTAAAATATTTACTGATCATTAATGATTATCCAGTCAGAGTGATATGAAAAATCACCTGTACATGAATTCAATGATGAAGAGGGGGTTCACAGAGTGCTGGTGCGGTACTCACCAACATGATGGCGAGGATAATAAGAAGAAGCAGGATCAGAGCAGCCAGCACCAAGAGAGCAATTCCCCAGCCAGGAACCTGGTCACCTCTCACCCCGCTAGTATCAGATCCTGATTGGCTTGGAGATGGAGTGGTAAGGGGTCTTGATGTACTGGGTGAAACAGTTCGAGTTGTTGTAACAGTCAGTGGAGAGCTGGTTATAATAGTTGTGTGTCCACTTGCAGTTGAGTTGATTACAGGAACGCTGCTTACTGGTTTAGCAGTAGTCAGACTCCCAGTAGTGTTACCTGTGAGAGATACAGAAAGACATGGAAGTTTAACCTAAGAATGTTAAATTGGTGGACACACTCATAAGAATTTCACACGCAAATGTAACTTAAACCTTACCAGTGAAGCCGAGATCGAGCTCAAGGGTGGATGAAGGATTTTTTTGAAAGTTTGCGACAAAGAGGTCTCTTACTTCCTGGCTTGTCATATCAGTCCCAAAGACCACTGTGGAATCAGCTATTACTGATCCATTGCTGTAAAAACAGAGGACAAAGAGCAAAATCATAAATGTGAGGGTGTGACTTATAGGTCCCCTCCCAATATTATTTGCCTCCATTTTATGTCATGACTAGCCCACCCCAATTTTTACAAAGCAAATGATTCAACCAGAAGTTTGACTGCCATCACTGACTCAGACCACTACTGAACCATTAACATCACTGCCAAAACAAAATTTTATTACCATTTGATAACAGACCTAACATGTATTTGCTGTAATTGAATGATTGGCAATTTCCCATTACTCTTTACTGCTTTCTTTCCTTGTGAGTTTGTTTTCCTGGGCTCTAATCTTAACTGGATAAGTAAGGTTAGAACAAAGTAAGGATGAGGTATTTGTGTGATGCTTGTTTACTATCACTTAACCTATCCAGACCAATTAAACTTTTGACAACTTCAGTAGAAAATGAAATTAGAGAAGAAGGAATCTAATAGTCTTGGGACAGGCCCCTATCATTCAGCTACTTAATAAACATTTTCACTCTGATCTGATAAACCGGTTAAGTCTACACATGTCACTGAGAGAACACATCCTGGTCTTGAACTGAGAATTTCAATTCTAAAACAGTGACCACCCTTTGAAATGTGTTTTACAGTGGATAGTTATGTAGCTCTTTACTGTCTTATGCTGCTACGCGTCAGTGAAAACTGGTCAAGTTTACCAGTTGCTGAGAAGCTAAGCAAAAGGGAGACTCTGTACTATCTGACCACAAAAAAGTTTTCCCTTGCTAATTTGACCAACATTCTGAGAAAAAATCAGGTGAAAACATTCTGGAAAAGTATCTAGATATTCCCCTCACTCATCCATGGGACAAAAGCAGCAAGCAAAAGAAAACTACAGCACAATGCCTGTTATAGTCACACCCAAGACCTCACCTGAACACGATTTCTGATAGTTCTCTGTAATCGGCTGCTGAATCGTTGTAGACATCATACAGCTAAAAAGGTTGAATAATGTAAAATATAGTGAACATCAAATATTCAAATATCCAGCGTTCATTCAAAAGAAAAAAACAAACAGCAACAAACTAAGTAAAGCCTTAGCTAATAACAGCTTGCACTTGTGATTGAAGACCTTAACTTTATTTTGTTACACCTAACAGAACCAGTCAGCCACTCCTGATCATTTGTTTGAGAAGACTTATGCATGTGGCAAAGGCCATATTTGAGGAATTACAGATTTTTTTTTTAAGATTAAATCAAACAAATGAATTATCATCCAAAAGCGTACAGACTTCAAGACATTTTTGAATTTGACTCTTACCAACTGTTCAACCTCCCCCCGCAGTGTTCTGTAATACTCTGAAGTTTCATCATTTAGTGAGTCGCTGTAAATTCGGTTGGTGATTTTGATAGGTATGGTGTGATTATAGAGTGTGGTTCCATTGAAAGTTGGAGCATGACTTGGGGAAAAAAGAGTAGGGGGAACTTCTGTGGAAATGACTCCTGAGAACAGAATCAGATTTGTATTTAAATGTCCATCCCACCATTCCAATGAGATGAGAATGGTACAACTGATACAAAGTGTTTTCCTAAAACAAAACAATCACATGTTTTCACATCAGAGGCTCAGATGTCCTATCTCTAATCAGTGCAATTCAGTCGTCCTACAAGTGTCTCAGACTAGGTAAACGATCACAAGTGCTGATCGTTTAGCTGAGTTAGATATGAAAACATAGTTTAAAATGTATAAAGACAAACTGTAAGTCTTCAAGTCTTAACATTATCGTTATTAATGTTTTAAAATATGTTGATATGGCGTCTTACCTGAAGTAATAACAAGAAAACAGAGTGAAGTCCAATATGTAGAGGACCTTTGCGCTATACTATGCATTTTCTCTGTCACAATACGAAGTTACTAGCTAGTCTATAATTAGTGGTGATAGACCTCGGCTTTGTTGAAGTGGTGACTTGGAGAAACTGACCCACTATTGAAAAGAAACAGTTCTTTTATCGTATAGGATAACGGTGCAGGTGTTGCCACATAAGGCGGGACTCACTCGGCTTGGTCATCGAAAGCCATGCCTTCTCTAGCCATAAAATGGACAAGGTGGAGACCATGACGACACAACAAATCAAAATAAGTAAACGGAACAAGGTGGAGACAATGACGGCACAACATAACACTGATTAAAAAAAGAGGGAAAGAAAAAAAAAAACTTGAGACGGACCGTTTTCAAGACAGCCTACGCCTAAGTGTCTGAGTCAGAATTTAGAAATTTAAGAGGTCCACTTGAGTTGTGATTTTATTTATCGTCTTTTACACAGAGATAATCATATACAACAGAGGGGAGCGCACTCAGCAGTAACAGCAACAGGGGTAAATTCCCAGATGAGATCCAGTTTTCGTTGAGTAGCGCCGTTCAGTGGTTAATTTAGGAATTTTTAGGATGTAGGCTACTGAATTCTCGATTCTGGATGGGCAGTGAGCGGTTATGTCTATCTAATGCGCTGTGAATAATCACGTAAAAGACTAAAAGGCCATAATTATGTAACTCTACATGACATATATCAATATTAACATCATGTTTTAGGCTATCAAACAATTCACCCACTGTTACTTTATAAAATGTTGTTTAATTTTATTCGAAGAATGCCCTGTTATTTGAACAGTGCTTTGTTCCAAGACTTTTCTGAATAAAAGTGTTGCTGTTAAACTGTTTTTAACAGTGAACTTTAAAGAAAACAGCAACATGTCATAGGTCTCCATGAGTAAATAGCATACCTTTCTTATGTAACTCTGTCTTATGAGTCAGTCTTATGAATAGAAAAATGATTAATCACCCTCTGTTAAAATTAGGACCTTATCATATGCCTAATAGCAAAAAGCTAACAGTTCCTGGTAATATCAACCACAAAATAAAATAAAAATAAAAGCTTAAAGCTTAAAATAAAACTAAAATGTAGAGTTAGACTCCTCAGACTAATAAAGATAATAGGTAGGATCCTGAGTATTCTTCCAAAAGACCACTCACAGACAGTCTAAAATTAGTAAGGCTCTCTACTCCTGGGGTATCTGTGGCATAGAGACAACCAGTGGATAGGGTTAAGAACGGTTTGGCTGGGGGCAATAATACAGGTAGTGTGCTTATGTACCACACTGAGGCGTTCTTAGAGCCCATGTTATTATGTTAATATAATGATTCAATATCACCAAATTATTCACATTATACATTTTCTACACTTTTATCCTTCTCATCCATCTAGAATGTTTTATTGAACATTGATAACTCCCAATTTGACATTCAGGGTTTATCTAATGGGGAAAAAATTAAATACTCTTTTTTTTCAATTCCAGTGCTTAGATTACTCATCTGATTCACTGTGCCTTTCAATGATTTTAAGGATATAAGTAAACCAGCTGTAACCTAATGAATGAGCGAATGGATGCTTCATAAATGTGACACATTTTAGAGGTAACAGTCTGACTCTTCTGCCAGTGTGTGTTTTCCATCGAGGTTGTCTGAATCAACTGTGCAGTTCTAATTATCATAGCAGTCACAAATATGTGAATTTGTCAGTCCAAATGTGGCTCCCGTGAATGAGTCTGATCTGATCAGTGTCAGATACTGACAATGACACAGCGTTAAAGCACTTGGAAAGAAGATATTTACAATTAAATGTTTCTGTAATGAACCATTAACTGCTGCTGATATTGGCCTCTTTATGCAATTAAATCTGTGCAAACGATGGTGGTCGCAAGGACGCGGGAAGCGGGGGTGCTGAGGGTGCTGTAGCACCCCCCTGCTTTTTTCGGCATTGTTTCACTGCAAAGACAACTAAAACACATATATTATTAAACATTTTTTATACTGGGATGTTTTGGGTTTAGTGTAAGACTATGAGCAGAGAGAGTGGAGGTTTTATTTCTATGTTTGGTTTACTCATTTATGATGTTACTCAAAATGTGTATTAACCAGTCAGCTTTGTCTTTGCCGATTACGCACCCACGGAGGGACGTAATTTCTGTTACACACGCAACATGCACCGCACGCATGTAGCATTGTTCAAAATGTCGCAAAAGAGAATTTCTGATTTTTTCTAAAACCCTAAAGCGAAAGTTCCAAGGACGAGTGATGATTCAGTTTCAGCTAAGGTGTCCATCTCTAACAGCGGCCCCAGCAAATGAGTTTAGTAGTCCGGCGATTGTTGTTATCTGTCACTTGCGTCGAACCGGTTGGTTGTAGTCTGGCATTCCATCTGCTCTCTCCCTCTCTCTCCTGATCTCACTCCTCTCCTGTGCCTAATTTCTGTGTTTGCTCTGATGTTGCAATGTTCTCAAAGTAGTTCAAATTGGCTGTTTTTCTGTATTTGCGACCCTAATTAGGACAAGCGGCTTAGATAATGAGTGAGTGAGTGCTCTTCGAAACCTATACCATTGCCGATTAATTCAGCGGTGAGATTTCAAGTTATTGAGCTGATGCGTGTATTATCCATGCAACTCTTGGTAACTGAGTAAGAAATTATTTCTTTTGATTTGCACATGGGGGTGTCTCAATTAAAGCAATTTTAATCGTCACCAGCGCTTCAGTGTCAATGTTTCGCCAACAGGGGGCGTTATTGACATTATACAGTAATTCTATTGTCAGTGTTATCATCAGACGGGACTTCCCTCTTGAGATGATATTTTTCATGTTTGTTTCTGGGGTAATTCCAGTTTCTAGTCGTGCAAATATTTAAGACGAGGGTGGACTGTCTAAATACGTTGTCCAAAAGCGTTGACATCTGCCCAAAATTGTCAAAAGACTTAAAATGTTTTTAGGAAAGTCGAGAGAACAGCTTTTTCTTGTCTGACTCATTGTGAAAACCAAAGGCGTTAGGTAGAACGCTGGGTTTACACAAATGTTGATGGTGTGGCGTGCTCTACGCACATCCCCCTTGGGATATAAGAGCGCGCTTCTTTCAATGGACCTCGAGTGATGATGTCATGTTGTGTGCACGCCGGTCTGGCACTGACAGCACCAGCTGCCGTGTTTAAAGTGTTGCAACAAGGATTTAGCTCGCTCTTCGTATCAGGGTCCCGCTGGACATGTTAAACAATGTTTCCTGGCACTTTGGCAGCATGACCCCTTCCACACTTGTGCAATACACGCGCGTGCGCTTAAGCAATATTTGGCTGTGCTGTCCCAATATTTTAGTTTTTTACTCCCCTAATCACTGTTTGAATTAAAATAGTAGTGATCTGTCCTGAGGAGAATACTTTCGATCAAAGAATATGTGTACTTTGCTAAGTAGCGTTAATTAGCCTATTTTTATCTCGATGCTTAAAATCACGAGACGTTGGGGAGAATGTTAAGAAAATATTTTGCCCCATATTTGTCATTTGTCCATTTCTTCCCTTAAGCTCTGGCAACATAGGGTTTTGGCATGAATCTAGCAGATGTCTGAAATATGTCTGAAATATTCTATTTTACCGTTTTCGACCACTAGTCACTCAAAGAAATCCCCAAGTTTACACAGAGAGTAAAAATGTATGTCGTAGCCCCAAGATGACATTTCGTGGGCACGACAACTGTCAGTTCGTGTGTAAAATAGTGTAAAGGAGATGCCTAAATGGGAATGTGGCCTATATTTGTTCAGTGTTACTTTAGGGGCTCCACATAATCCCACTGAAATCTCCTCAACGATATTACGCTATACATGGAAGCAATGGCACGTTCAGCAGTAGCACGTGAAAATGTACTAATTAACAGTATCATTTAAAGTTTTAAACTGTATCAATAATGTTGTGCCAGTCATACTGAGTATGAATATTCTAAAAATTACTTTATGTGGGTGGAGCGCCAAGTCATATCACTTCCGTGTCAGAAGCCTATTTTTTTTTACATCAAGATGTCTGCGCCCTGTGAGTTGTATTGTTGGAAAGGCAATTGGGGTTTGCCATCCGTTGACACCGACAGTCTCATTGTGTTGGTAAGGTCTGCAGTATGATTTCCAGAGTAATAAAGTAGCGGAGGTTTGTGATGTATGTGTCTCCTGTTCCCTTGAGGTCTGCTTGTATTTGACAGAGATTTCAGACTCTGTATTGCACCTCCTTCTGCAGCTTTAGCAAACTTGGCTAAACTTGCGAGGTGGATACTTGCATTCAGCAACAAAAATGTGTCCGAAACCAGATTTTGTGGAGAGTTGAAATATTGCTGTTCTTTTCTGTAGTGTTGAACCTTTGGTTAAATGTGTATTTTGGTCTCTCGGCCGCGAGGATTGGGTTGAAAAACGCGGTTTCAAATTCTTAAGGTCTTTAGTTACTGTATATGTATTTGATTAATTGTGACAGCTAGATAGACCGAACTCCTCGAATTTTGTCACAACCTCAACATTTTTTACAAGTTGTTAGCCAGGCCAGGCTAGATACCAGGCCTCTACAGTGACCAGTCATAACTGCTTGCTAATATAAACCATATCAGAACTGTTAGGAGTAAATAGCAGTAATAGTCATACTAGTATTAACAGTTTGAATTCTAATATCCGTTGTTTCAAACCTTAAACCCCTACTGCAAGAAAAGTAATTGAAGAATGCTACTCACTCATGTACACAAATGTGGGGGATGAGGGTGCCTATGAAGGAATATCAACTTAGGCATTATTCTCACTGATGGTGCAGGGCTGTAACAAAAGGCCATGGGACAGACACCCCCCCCCCCCCCTTTCAGGGCATGAACCAGGCAAATGTCATCCATATGCTTTTTAAAAAGTGACATAGCTTATCAGTTCTTGAAAGTGTGTCCCACAACTTTACAATTAACCATAGCATTTCACATAGCCTGTCTAGTACTTTTACATTACTTTTTACGTTACAATACTTTTATTCTTACTTGCTATATTACTTCCTTTTAAAGTTCCCTCTTTTCTCTGAACAGCTGAGTTTGTAGATGAACTTTAAATATGAACATCGCTCTGTCATTGTATGTCTTTTGTAGGAGTTGAATTCTGAATTTTTTGCAATGAGGGTGTTTTTCAGTGCTCACCGGGGACACATACATTTTCTTGACTATATTACTCTTCTGTTGATACTATTATTTAAGCTATTGCAATTGTAGCACATTTGTTCAGGCTCACTGTTTAGTTAAGTTGTCAAAACAGTTTTTTTTCCACCCATGAAATGCAAATGAGTATGAAAAGGGAAAATGTACTTTTTGTATATTTAAACCCTTGCTACTGAAAGCAGAATGGAATTCCTTGTATGAAAAATGCAGGGAGTTTTCTTCTCCTGGAAAATTCCTGTTCAGCCACCACAGTCCTCACGGCATGACGACCACATAACCACTGTTGTCATCTGGTATAGTTATAATTTGAATGTTTTGGTGTATCACTATGACAATATCTCCATCTATTTTTTTTTTTTTTTGAAAATCATCAAGCTGTTATATCAGTTTTTCCTGGTGAATGATCACTCAAAGGAGCCATTTGAAACCATGTCTGTTAAGCCTTGTCTTTTGCTTACTGGATTTATTTCACAGCTTTAATGACAGATTATGCAACGACTTGTGTCTACTTGAATCCCGAGAGAACAAGTCTATGATGCCATGACATCATTCTTTACGCTCAGCACACTGAAATGGTTAAGCAGTTCAAAAGCTGTATGCTTGGAATTGTCTCTCAAAGGAAAATATTGTGAGATGTCTGCTGACGCTGACAGATTTCTCATCGTCTTGGTGGTTGGAACAACGATTGTCTTACACCGTTTTCATAACTGTTTGGCGTCGTTTTGAAAACCACATGTTGTGCCGACATGGGGAATTTCAGTGGCACGTTATTATCATTTTGGGTCAACTGTCTAAATGGGAATTTAAGTTGCAATACAATTTTGTTAAGACATTTCTGGAACATTTCAGTGTATTAAAAGTGTTTGTATTACTGAATATTGAAACCTTCTTGAAAATCAGGAGAGTCTTTGTTCGGTGAATTGGCCTAATGTAATCAGGCCTGTTAATTTTCCATAGAATTCCCAGTGCACACAACAACCAGATCCAGTCTGTGCTTATTAACTTTAAAGGAAAGAAGCTGTCACTATGTTGCCGCTGCTCACCATGAATCCTGAGTAAACTCATTGTTATGTAGCACACTTACAGTATGCCAGATTTATCAAGCCATGTTACTTTTGTTAAATGTAATACTATTTACACTAGCAAAATGATGAACTCATTGTTAGAGTACAGACTGATTAGAAATCTTTTTATTATTATTATTATTATTATTTTTATTATTATTATTATTATTATTATTATTAACGCCACTATATTTTCTACTACTTAGAAAAATTTTGTCAGACTCTAAATTTCTAGGAGTTGCATCTGTCCTCTCCCAGTCTAACTTCAAAGAATAGATCTAAATCACATAATTTGTTTTCAATACATCCATGGTTTTTGGCTATGTGGTCTATAATTGTGAACTGTGTGGTCTGCACTTTGGACATGAAGAGTGATGTTTGTTTTAGTATGAATAAGTGCCATAGCTTTAACTACAAATTATTCATCCCAGTATATGTATTTTGACCTGTGAAACTGCTCTTTATGTACGCTTCTCTTTTATTACTATTATTTTATTTATTTATTTTTTGGGACAAACCGGGTATTCATAGATACAGAAATATTTGTGATTTATTTAGAGGCAAACTGGTCTCCAGCTTTACGATCTAGAATTTAAAGCTAAAAGTACAAGGAATTTCCTAATAAATCTGAGGCCATGATGTCGGGCTTTGATGTTGTTAATGATGCTTTTCCAAATGGTTGGCTGTCCAACTGGAAGGAGAAAACCTCAGACTTAAACTATTTCCATAGCTCAGCCTCCCAGCACAGTTAGATCGCAGATAGTTTGGACACTAAATTACAATGCTCTTGTCTCCTAGGTACTCAGGAACTTTTTTGATAGTAAAAAGTCCACATGACTGCATCTCACAGTCAGATTTTATTTCATTTTTAAATTTTATGGAAAGCAGTCCCGCGGCAGTTCAGCAAAAGGGTGACCCAAAGAACTTTCCAGGACTATTATCTTCCAGGCTTAATTTGGGTTATGGGCAAGCTTAACCTGTATAGTCAGTTGTCACTCTGCTTATAAATGCACTAAACCAATAATAAATCTTCATGTACATTAGTTACTTGATGTGGTTTTCTTCTCTTAGAATCAGTTATAATCAGTAAGTCACTCTCTTAGGGCTTTGTGGTGTTTCTGACAGCTTAAGCTCTGTGGGATGTTTGACTATGATGGAAGAAATTAGTACTGTTTTCCGTGACGTCGCTCAGTCCTCTGTCTACAAGTACAGTCTGGTCTGAATCCTCAGGTTGCCAGATAACACTACATGTGTTGGAATTGTGAATACATGCGATTATACTTTTTGCAATCAGACAGTACAGAAAAAGCCTGCTAACAGTCCTTTATTGTACAGTTGTCAGACGCTGACTTGGACAGAGCTTCAGTTGCAAAAATGTGACTGTTGTTTTTGTTTTTTTTTAATAACAGATACAGTGTTATGTCTTTTTGAGGTCCCTGCCTTCTCTTTGATGCCTTTTAGACCAAAACGGTTAGACTGATGCAGGTCCTTGGAGGATACTGGCCCTCCCTCTTGAAAATTCATCTGGAAATGTTCTCTTTTTATTTTAGTGTCCTTTCTCAGGACCGTAAAAAGAATACTAAAATCCAAAAGCTGCAGGGTACCTCAACACATGAGTGTAAATATGAAATGTTGTTCTTTTTAACCCACAGTGTAATTCCCTCCACTTTTAAACGTCTTTGTCTCTCATGGAATTCAGCGCACAGAGAAGAAAGCTGACCTTTTGTGGAGATACACAAATATGACTTTTGATACAAGTGTTTCGGACCCACTTGTTCACTGGCTCCAGTAATTCTCCTGCTGCACTCCAGTTTGTGGTGCAACACCCTGCTTGCACTTTTCTCTCAGATTTATATGTGGTTATCCTCAAAGAGAGTTACATTAAAACCAGAGCAACAAGTTATTTGCATTTTAAGACAGTGATGTCATTGTGTGGGTTTGCCTTAGGCAACCAAGGGTTTGTTTTTTTTTTATCTTTAATATAGAAAAATGAAGAGACTGCTCTCTCTACATTAGTTATTACTGAGGTAAACTCTCAAACTTAAAGGTGTGTTGAGCTGGTGATTTCTTGTCTGTGGTTAAGTGTGTTTCCACTGGGGGGAATCTGAGCAGAGCACTTAGTTAATGTTCCAAGGCTTTTTCTTCAGCCTCCTTCTCAACAGGAGGTCCCATATTCCTACCCTACACCAATCAGACCCTACCAGTGCTTTTACCACACATTTTCCCCTCCTGACAAAAAAATCCTAACTGCTGGAAATTATTTCTTGGCCCTGCAGTTTTACAAGTTTTCACTGAAGGAATACTTCATGCCCTGACAAAAGTTTCCTGCCTTAAAAAAAAAGAAAGAAAAAAAGGAGTCGACAGTGGAAGGAATTCTTGATTCTCTTTTTTTTTTCTCTCAACAGTAGCAGCTTCTAGCATGCTCTCCTTCTGTCTTCCATCTCATCGTGTTTACGTACAGACAAATGTTTGTATTACACTCTCGCTATGCATTTTGCTGGCGCTCCGATTTTAAGTGAGGTGTTAACATCCTCCCGGTGTGGAGAAAGAACCACAGCTGGCACCGTTCCTAGTTGGTTTCCTGGGTAGTGCGGCCTGGTTCTAATTAGCCTTGCATAGCCAGATGCTGAATACTCATCATGTTGTAAGCTCTTTCAATTTGCAAGAGATAAGTCCACCTTTTTTAGAAGGCAGACTTTACATTTTTGAATATTAACCAATAAAGGTCACAATGAATTGTTTAATACAATGAAAACTCAAAGCTCACATAAAACTCGTTAACCTCTAGTCTGTATTTTCCAGCATCAATGGAAAAATGCCCAGTGGTCTCTCTCCCAGTGTTGTAAAATATGTTTGATGCACAGCTTCAGTACCTGGACGTGGAAGACTAGGATCTAAACGGATCATTTTGAATTATGACCGCTGCTCGCTGGTCAAATATTTGTCCTGCTTTTCACAAAGCTTATGATATAGTACACAATTCATATATCTGTCCTCATATTTGACAGTGGAGATTGCCGTAACTTTTGGATTTTTGACTTCAGGGATTCTCCAAAAATCTCTCTCTCTCTTTTTTTTTTTTCCCCCTAGGCATATGCTCGATTTGCAGGTGCACCCCTCAAAATTCACAAGGTCACCAACCCTTGGAGAAGTCCAACAGGTACAGTTTGTTTTATGTTTAAACAACATGTATAACCTCCGAGGTTTTGCAAGTAGTCGAGGAATGAGGTTAATAACCTGTTGGATCTAAAATTTATTAACGCTGCTTGAAAGATTTGCTATGATTTGAATTCGGGCTTTATCTCTCCCACATTTGTTACGAAAGTGAGAGTGATGAATCTGCCTCTTTTTCTAGCTTCTGTTTTTGATGCTTGCTCTGCCTGCATTTTTCCACACCATGACTTCTCCTATCTGTACTGTTTTCCTTTTCCTGCTCTCTTCCTCTGATGCTCTGTCCTAACCTGAGAGGAGATGATTTCCTTTTGCCTATCCAAGCAGAGCAGTCACAGTACACTAGTGTTAAATGAACTGTGTTGCCTCACACATAGTTGGTGTGCTCATGCAGTGTTGCTTCTCTTTTAGGGTCCCTGCCAGCCTTGACTAGTACAGATGGAAGCTTCTCTCAACCCAGTAAGATCATCATTCAGCTCAGGAAACAGGTGACCACACTATCAACCCTCTTTAACGAGTAGCAGTTTAAGTTCATTCATAAACCACACAAATAGAGTGGTTCAAGTCAGAACCATGTCTTAAACAATAAAATTTTAGTTATTAATAATAATAATAATAATAATAATAATGCTTAAAGTTTATGTAGAGCCCAGTATTACTATTTATAGTCTCAAAGAGCTTTACATGTCCACAACAAAGTCAAATCAAAATTATAATATCCATAAGTTAGAGAAAATGCATGAGTTTTTAGATTGGTTTTAAAGGTATGAAGAGGGTTTGCTTCCCTAATTTCTGTAGGTAGACCATTCCAGGGGAAGGGTAACTGCAGGGTGTCTCAAACAGTTGTCTGGGCTCACTTAATCTGAATGTACTGACCTCGTAGCATTGAAAAACTTGCAACATGTTCTCATGTACTCCTCTGATCAGCTGATGCCAAGATGGAACATATTAGCTCAGATACTTTCTCATATCGTTCTGTGTTGGGAGTTAGAAATCCCAATGAGTACTGATGATAAGGCTGTGAAATGTGATGACGCCTGAAATAATTCCAAAGGTGGAGGGGCAGTAAAAAAGTAAAATCCAGTCAGGTCTCTTGTGACATGGTTAAAGAAAAAAAAATCACCTAAACCTTCCAGCTCATAAATATGCTTATTTGCACTTTAGGCAAAACACTTAATTTGCCCCCCAATTTGAATGCAGTTTGGTCCATAAGTATTTGGACAGTGACACAATTTTTGTAATTTTGCCTCTGTACACCACCACAATTTATTTGAAATGAAGCAATCAAGATGTGATTGAGGTGGAGACTTTCAACTTAAATCCAAGGGGTTTAACAAAAATATCGCATCGACTGTTTAGGAATTACAGCCATTTTTATACATAGTCCCTCCATTTTCAGAGGCTCAAAAGCAATTGGATAATTGACTGACTAGCAGTTTCATGGCCAAGTGTGGCCTGTTCCCTTGTTATTTCATGACAAATTAAGCAGATAAAAGGTGTGGAGTTGATTCCAAGTGTTGAATTTGCATTTGCTAGCTGTTCATGGGAACTCTCAATATGCAGTCCAAAGAGGTGTTGATGCAAGTGAAGGAGGCCATCATTACCCTGAAAAAGCAAAACAAACCTATCACACAGATTGCAGAAACTTTAGATTAGATTAGATTCACCTTTATGGTCATTGTGCAGAGTACCGGTACAAAGCCAATGAAATGCAGTTAGCATCTAACCACAGGTGCGAAAGCATAGTATTATTTACGGATAAGTGCAGGTGTAAATGAGTATTACAGCATAAGTGATGCTATATCTTACAGTATTTACAGTATTAATGACAGTGGTGAGCAATATATATGCCGATCAGTATATGTGTATAATATATTAATTATGTTATACATAGAGGTGGAAAGAGGAGTGTATATGTAGGGGTTGTATGTACAGTATAGACAAAATATTTACAGTAGGTTGTATGTACAGTATAAATAATGGTAATCTGAACAACATGAGAGGTTCAGCCAGTGCAAAAATGAGCAATGCATATAAAAGTACAGAGACAATGTAGTAATGAGTGCAATAAAGCTTACTGCTGTGATGCAGAGTTCAGCAGGGTCACAGCCTCATGAAAGAAGCTCTTCCTGAGCCTGCTAGTGCAGGAGTGGAGGCTCCTGTAACGCCTGCCAGATGGGAGGAGGGTGAAAAGTCCATAGTTAGGGTGGGATGCATCCTTGATGATGCTTTTTGCCCTGTCCAGGCAACGTTTCATGTAAATGTTCTCAGTGGTGGGCAGTTGGATGCTGGTGATCCGTTGGGCAGTTTTCACCACCCGCTGGAGTGCTTTACGGTCTGCTGTGGAGCAATTGCCATACCACACTGAGATGCAGTTGGTGAGTATGCTCTTAATGGTACTGCGGTAAAAGTCCACCAGTATCCTGAGACACAGTTGGGCTTTCTTAAGGCTCCACTGGAGGTGAAGGTGCTGTCCTTTTTGATGAGGATCGAGGAGTTCAGGGACCAGGTGAGATCGTCAGAGATGTGGATGCCAAGGAGTTTGAAGCTTGGCACACACTCGACTACAGCTCAGTTGATGTAGATGGAGGCGTGTGCTTTGCTCCTATAGCACGCCTGAAGTCCGCAATGATCTCCTTGGTCTTCTGCTTGTTAAGGGGCAGTTTGTCGTCAGTGCACCACATGGCCAGGTGCTGGACCTCATCCCTGTAGGCCATCTTGTTGTCCTCTCTGTGTTTCGGCACTGGCATGATGGTGGCAGTCTTGAAGCTTGTGGGGACAACTTCCTTGTCCAAAGATTGAAAATGTCCATGGAGACCCCAGCCAGCTGTTCTACACAGACTCTGAGCACACGGCCAGATATTCCATCCAGGCCAGCTGCTTTCTGTACATTCACCCTGCTCAGGGTGACGCAAACATCAGAGCTGGAAAGTGAGAGGGGCAGTTCACCAGGAGGGAGATCCACTTTGAGGGTGACCTCCTTGTTTCCCTGGTCAAAGCGAGCGTAGAAGTGGTTGAGCTTGTCAGTGAGGGAGGCACAGCTGGATGGGGGCACAGAACTGGGTGGTTTGTAGTCCGTGATGGTCTGTATGCCCTGCCACATGCGCCGGAGGTCCGAGGAGTTGAAGTGCTCCTCTATCCTCTGTTTGTATCTGTGTTTAGCTTGGGAGATTCCCCTCCTCGGGTTGGCCCTGGCTGAGCTGTAAGCCACCCAGTCTCCAGACCTGAAGGCTGCATCTCTGGCTTTGAGCAGGAGGCGAACCTCTCTGTTCATCGAGGGTTTCTGATTGGGGGAAGTTTTTATTTGTTTTGGTATGGTCACTCTGTCCACACACTTGTTGACATGATCCAAGACAGAGTTGGTATATGTGTCATATACCAATGCATTGTCTGGATGCAGTGACTGCTGCTTGTTAATATTGGCACTGAGGTCTTTCATGGGTACTTTAGCATTTGCATCTGGTGGTACATAAACTGCGGCAGCAATGATGCATGAAAACTCTCGTGGTAGATAAAAAGGTCTGCACTTAATAATCGGGTATCCCAGATCAGCAGAGCAATAAGCGTCAGAGTCGGTGCACCTTGATTTATTCCCATGCATAAACCACCGCCCCTGCTTTCACCTGTTGTTACTGCAGCTCTGTCAGCCCTGAGGACTATGCGCCCTTCCAGGTCCAACATGTTGTTTGGGAGTGTTTAGGAGTGTCCAAATCAACAGTTTGGTACATTCCTAAAAAGAAAGAATGCACTGGCGAGCTCAGCAATACCAAAAGGCCTGGAAGACCATGGAAGACAACTAAAGTGGATGATCTCAGAATTCTTTCCTTCGTGAAGAAAAAGTACAGTACAGATGGATAATGACCCAAAACATTCTGCAAAAGCAACTCAAGAGTTTCTCAAGGCAAAGACATGAAATATTCCTCAATGGCCAAGTCACTCACCTGACCTCAACCCAACTGAGCATGCTTTTCATTAACTGAAGACAAAACTGAAGGCAGAAAGACCCACAGACAAGCAGGAACTGAAGGCAGCTGCAGTAAAGGCCTGGCAAAGTATTTCAAGGGAGGAAACTCAGCATTTGGTGATGTTCATGGGTTCCAGACTTCAGGCAGTCATTGACTATGAGGATTTTCATTCAAGTATTAAAAATATTTCTTATATTTATAATCATGTTTGTTTGTCGAATTGCTTTTGAGCCTCTGAGGGACTATGTATAAAAATGGCTGTAGTTCCTAAACATTTAATGCAATATTTTTGTTAAACCCCTTGAATTAAGGCTGAAAATCTACGTTTCAATCACGTCTTGATTGCTTCATTTCAATTCCATTGTGGTGGTTTGGGGCGGCGCAGTGGGTAGCACTGTTGCCTCACAACAAGAAGGTCTCGGGTTTGATTCCCGGGCTGTAAATACTTAATGAGGGATAATTTGTTGTTGGCTGTTTGCATCTTACAGAAATACAACGCAGACTATGACCTGTCTGCAAAAGAGGGAGCAGACACACTTGCTTTCATCTCCCTGCTGGAGGAGAAACTGATGCCTGCCCTGGTAAGATTCACATTGGAGGACTTTACCTTTTGGACTTATCAGAGACTTTGCCTCATTTCTGTTTAGTTATTTGGCTACATTTTTGAGTCTCCAGATCATTGCCCTCTCCCTCTCTAGCCTGGTGTTTGTAGGTCTCATTAGATCTTTAAAACTGGGTTTATTAGCAAATTTGTCTGTTGACTCATTATCTCAGGCATTTCCTCTCAAGTGCATCAAGAACTCTTAGGTTAAAGATTGTTTCTCCATTCATAACCCCCTAATAATGTTAAATCTCACTTTCTTTTTGTAAAACTTCACTCAACAATGAACCATGTCAGGGATATAAAGGACCTTCTTTCGAGTGAACCATAATCAAACCATCCACAGTTCAAACATCACGTTCTGTCAGCTCTCTTGTTTATGGCTTTTCTAGATCTACGCCCTGTGGATCGATCCAAAGAATTACGTGGACGTGACCCGGCGCTGGCATGCAGAAAACATCTCCTTCCCGTTCAACTTTTTTCTGCCCAGTCGCATGCAGGGCAAGCAGCTTGAGAAACTGCGGTTCATTAGGAGCAACCCATCTTTGGAAGCTGGTGATGAGACAGAGAAAGAGGTTTGATGAAATGTCTAGCCCAGTGAATTCTTTAATTTAGCCATTACATGTGTACATTTATATATGATAATTAGGTGTGACTGGTAGTGGACCAGCAAACCTGAGATTGTGGGCTGTAAAAAATCCAGCTGTGAAAAGAGGAGTTGATATGTTCAGCTGGGGGCAGTAAGGCAGTGTAGGAGTAATGATATAGTGTGTTGAAAGAAGTTTTGATGCTCTTCGAGCTTCAGTAGTTGAGATGACGCATTCCTCCAAAACCTGGGGGGGACGTTTTTCATCACCTCTCTGCTGAGATGTGATGTCATGGAGTTAAATGTGGCTGCCATGTGTACAGTGTAGCGAAAGCCACTTGTCAATGAGTTTGATTTATTCAGTGTGAGAACATAATTACACAGCAGTGCAGCCTTTTTGTTTGCTTTTTTTTTTTCTTTTTCTTTTTTTCCCTCATTTCCTTTTTTTTTTTCCAACTCCTGTCTCCTTAGCTGTACTGTGATGCTCAGGAGTGCATGAATCTACTCTCGCAGCGCCTAGGTTCCAACAAATTCTTCTTTGGGGATTCGTAAGTCACACAATGTTGTTTTTATGTCATAGAACCTCATTTATCTCAGTTAGCATGTGTTAAACTTGTTGCCTTAGGGGTTGAAATGTAATAGAAATTTTTCATTCTGAGAAGCTCTAATGCTGTTATTGTGCCTCTAGGCCTTCCTCTCTGGATGCCTATGTGTTTGGTCATTTAGCCCCGCTACTGAAAATCAAGCTTCCCAGTGGCAGGCTCCAACAGCACCTGATGTCTCTGGACAACCTGAACAGATTCTGCTCTGATATCCTGTCTGTCTACTTCCCAAATGGTGAGTAATTGACCTGTCATGGAAACTGTGAGGCTTCAAAGAAACATATAACATGTGGAATATTCTGAAACACCAAGGGAACTCTGAATGATTAGATGACAGTGGGAGAACATTAGCCTGGAAGTTGACCTTGGTGTCTTTCCAGGCTGTGTGGCATTTGGTTTCCAGGAAATCCATGTCAGACACAGTAGCTCTCCTAGTGTTAACACAGCAATGGTTTTACTGCAATGAGGCGTAATTATAGATGACCATGAAGCCCAAACATGATATTTTTTCCTTGATTCCAAAAGTATAAGAAGGATTGGTACCACACTTATAAAGTAGACTACACAAAACTGCTGTATCCAATGCTTATGTTTTGATATACAGAGAATGTTGGATATAAGGTGTCCAGCCAGGCAGAAGGCAATGATTTTGACAACGACCCAAACAAGAGACGCAAGCAGCTGCTGTCAGTGCTGGTGGCAGTGGGGGCCATGCTGTGCTATGCTCTCCTGACAGGAATCGTGGCCATTGAGCATGTCCATGACCAAGAGGAACCCTCTATATCAGCCGGTCTCCATGGACCCTCCCAAGATGAAGATGAAGAGGAGTAATGAGACCACGGGGAACTGGGAGCTTTGACTGTGGGTTGTGATATGCAGCTGTGTGGACCAATTGGAATGACTTGGATATTTACCTTTAAAAGAAGAAGAAAATTGGTGGACCATTAGATTTTTTCTTAAATTTCCCAATAGTTTGCAATTAGTCATTCATTGCATGATAATCATTGATCAATCAATTTCTGACAGGGTATGAGGAATGTCATTACAATCACTTTGTGTTATTGAAGCATCGCCAAATTGCTTATACTTTAGGTTATTGCTTATTACTACATTTAGGAGGATATTTTAGATGTACCAAGCATGCTGATGACATTCCTTTGTTTGTCTAATCATTAGTGCCAGTTAAAATCAATGAATATGTTAACCAAAAATGCCCTCAAAGATATCACACAATTTTCTCAGATCATGAGACAAAGCATTATGAAAATTACTAGTTATAGCTTGTTTAAAAGACTGAATTCCTAAGGATCTACTTTGCCTTATTTCTGTGAGACTTCTTTGTAATTTTCCTGCTGGTTTCAGGGTTGCAATCGATTCAGTTCGTTTTCTGATAACTTTTGTATTCTATTGAAATAATTTATGTTAATTTTGGATTCATCTACAAGTGGAGCTTACAGTGGTCTGACCATTGTTGCCCCTTCTTTAAAGCCCAGACCAAAATGACTGAGATTGTTTCAGCGATATAGGATGGATGGAAGGTGTTGTTCTGAATGCTGCTGATCACCACTGTTAACCAAAATGAATGAATGGACGAACGAACAAGTAAAATTTGTACTTTAGGTCTCATGTTTAAAACCATTCCTAATTCAGTGTGTTCTTCAGAGAGAAAGCTCTTAGTTGATGGTCATGTAGTATCTACTCTTAAACACTCTTGAATACTCTTGAATATTTAAGAGCAAGTAGAATTACGTCTTCTATTAGACAAACTTGGCAAATTTTCTGTTAATTTATAACTTGGCAAAGCTAACTTTATCTCCGCAACACTGCGAATAATATAACCAAAAATGGTAGTTACCGGGATTGAGATAGGTTAACAAACCATAGAATAAATATAATAAATGGAACAGTGACAAGCTCTATCTTCAGTGAGATTCTATTGGCTTATGGCTGTAACACCAGTCAGCCATCACAATGGAAAAGTAGCCACCTCACCAACTCCCATTCAAAGCTTAGCTACTGCACATGAGTGGAAATAATGTTGTTATTGGACATCAGTTTGAAAGTTATTTAGCCAAAGGGGAGTGTGCTTTCCTTAATGGTTTCACACTGACAAAATGCCCTGCTAATAGACAGCTGCTTAAGAAATCATCTTGCATTTAAACAGATGATCTCCTTTTAAACTGAGTATCGCTTTATGTTGAACAAGGATATTGTATCTTGAAATTGCTTTGCATTTCCTATGCATCTGAAAAAATCAACAAGTTGTAAAATCTTCATGATCCTGCATTTTGCTAGGCCCATTTTGTGATGGACTAGATCAGTCTTACCTAAAATATGAAAGGCTTGCTTTTGTGTTTTGTTGTTATTTGGCAGGCTGCTATTCACAGATTACCTGTTGTCCTGTTGGTGAACGAAAAGTTTTCCGGAAATTAAAGCTACGGGCTATGTCAGGCCAGGATTTGGTTAGATCAGTGGGGTATAAAATTGAAATGCCAGACTGTCTGAAGACTTTAAAAAAGATCTGTTGTCAAAACTAAGCTAGAAGGACATTGGTGAGTTTTGTGAATTATTTAAGCTAAAAAAAAATCTTAGTTTGGCCTTTTTATTGTATTGTGTATTTTAATTTTTATGCCAAATTCACATGAAAATATCTTCCAAATGTAGATATGTATTTATCTATAGCAGTGTAGTAATATGGAGATGTGTGTGTGTGGGGGGGAGGAATCATATAATTTTTGACATTTTGTGGAGTATGCCTTTTAAGACAAAAAGTCATTCACTTGAATCCCTTGTTGACGTAGAGATAATGTCATGGGAAGAAAATTTCTCACAGATTGTCGTCCTGGGAATAGCCCGCATTGGTGAATCGCTCTGACATTTTGTCTTGCCAGAGTGCTCTCTGGTTAATGTTAGTCATTAACCCTTGAGCAAAAATATTATGCCCTAAAGTGGGAGTGAGGTTGGTGCCTCTTCCCTCACCCACTGATACATCTGCACATTTACTTATCTTGTGGCCATGCTTGCAACGTACTTGTGTGCTTGGCCATAGTTGTATTTTATTTTATTTTGTTGTTTTTTTTTTGTTTTTTTTTTACATTTTTGTCAGGAATCAAAAATACAAATAATCAAAAATCGCAATTCAAAACAGTATTTAAATTTCAGCCTTTGCACCCCGATCTGATTAAGTGAGATGAATTTTCCATGTTGGATATTTTGTAAAAGTGTCCATGTGTTGTGCAGAATGAGAGGACTTGTACTTCTTCCAACCTAACAGCCATTTTGTTAAAGTGGAAAAAAAAATCAGCCGTGAGTATTTCCAGCATGGTATGCTTGAAGCACTTAAATATGATGGAACAAATATTTAACAGTGTTATGATTTAACAATAGATATCTATTCATATTTATCACATTGACAGACCACTACCATTCCCAGTGAATTGATTATTGAAACACTGAATCACTTTCTGAGTGTAGTTTTAACTTCACTTAAGGAACCCCATTCCACCTTATATCAAAGAGACTTCTACAGATTCCCACATAGTAATGCTATGATATTTTGTGAGATGTTGAACAGCTTTACAACTAAAAAGCAAATCTTTTGTGATTTGCAGTCAAAATAGCAGCAGCTTCACTACTGTAATGAGTGTATGTATCTGTTTTCTTTTACCAAAGAGTGGCTTCTCTGTGATGCTGTGACAGGTCAAAAAGCGTTGTTCAATAAACGAAGCGGAAATGTGCATTTTGGGGCTATTAATCATTTTTATGACTGTACATCTGTTTGTTATGTAAAAGCCCACTGCTGCACCGTGACTGCTTGCTCAGTCCCAGTCATAAAAAAAAAAAAGTTTGTGCACTTGTTCATCTGTATTGGAATGATGTCTGTATATATGACAATTGTCTGTTGTCCAAAAGATGTGGTCTGCATTGTTCCATATTGTTCTTGAGGGCACGAATAAGATACTTAGTAACTGTCAGCAATAACTGCTGTGCTCTCAGGTTCCTTTTTCCACTTTTTGTGAAGTGCTGTAAACATATTTGGTATGCATCATATGCCTATATACTCTTTCTTATTTTGAAGACAAATAAATTGTCTTTAAGCAGAATTTGTGAGGTGTCAGAAAGTCACCCTCTTAGAAAGGTTTTAGGTCACACGAGGTTTACACTGTACTTGACCACAAATGGTGCCTTCAGATGTCCTTAAGATGAGCTTAAAACTTTCCTTGATTTACCTTCCCTTTTCTCCTCCCTTTTCCACATAATGTTGTGGAAATTGTTCTACTTAAATCATCTCTCCATGGAATCCGGCTAAAAGACCATATTATCAAAAAAAAATAAAGCCATTCCTGAAAAGGGGGAAAAGTTGTGACCTCTGACAAATTTTTTTTTTTTTGTGTGTGTGAAGAATCTCTTATGGTCCTTTGGTCAGAACCTGTGGACTATCCTCTGAAATTCAAGCCATAGATTTTTCAAAACATTTTTCACACATTTTTAAACAAGTTTCAAATAAGTTTCAGCCCATTTTCTTATGAAAGTCAAAATTCAATTAGTCTGTATTTCTAAAATTGAAGCTTAGTGTTATAGCCTATTTAGACATAACTGGCAAGACAAAGTCAATACAATGATTATGTTAACATAAAAACACAAACTTACATGTGAAGTAACAAAAAATGAGGAAGGTTAACCATCTAGCACTGCCTCTCTGCTTTTGAACATACACTTAACACTGAAGGCCCTGGACTGTTCATGCATTTATTTGATTCTTTTGCTTTTTAACCCAAAATGCAGTGGGAAATCTTGCAGAACTTGAAACCCTTTAAGTGTTCTACTTTACTATTTGCTTTTATATATGGTGCACTTCAGAGTCCTAGCACCCACGAAATCATATGTTTGAAAATGATAAGATACTGAACGACCCAGCGAGTTCTCTAAACTGGTAATGTGGGAAGTTTACAGTCTGGTTGCAAACCAGCAGCCCTGCCCTTACTTGCATCCCTCTCATTGTTACACTGTAAAAAAAACCCAACTTTTTATCCTCTTTTTCCCCATAATTGCTTGTAATCATTGCAGTTTGATTGCAATGATTGTAAGTAATGCATGTTGGGTGGCACAGTGGCTATCCATGCCTAAGCCAAAGGCTAAAAAGGCTTTAAAACTGTGAGCCATGAAAGAAAGAAAGAAAGAAAGAAAGAAAGAAAAAATTTGCTTGTTTTATTGGAATAAAAACTGATTTCAATGCTTAGATTTTTATGCTCTTAAAATATGAAAATCAGGCATCATAACTCAGTTGAACTCAGGGCCTGTGTCCTAAAACATATGAGTTTTATTTGGATTTACTGACTGTGCACTGTGAATATGTTTTTTAAACAATACATTTGGACACTCTCATACAATATAAAGCATTGCTGATTGGTTTGCAGAACTGTATTCTTTTTCAGGAGCAGGAAAACTGGCCTCACAGTTTCCTGAGCATCTTCCTACACTGATAAACGTACTTCACTTGGATCTGGACCCTGGAGACACACAGCTGTGCATTACTCCACTGAGAAGGAATTCCACATTGGCTTCTGTTCACTCAAGTTTTTGTTTTGGGGTGTGTGTGTGTGTATGTGTGTGTGTGTGTGTGTGTGTGTGTGTGTGTGTATGTGTGTGTGTGTGTGTGTGTGTGTGCGTGCGCGCGCATGCATTGGGGGGTTGTTTCACCATCATTGGAAACTTGGTGAAAACTTCTGGAATGTGGAGCAATCCCTGTTGCCTCTCCATGATTAAAGGAAATCTCTACTCTCAATGAACCCTTTTGGGACCAGATTGTAATGACCTCAAAAAAATGACCTGGGAAAGAATTCCTGTAAAAGAACCAGGAAATATACAATGTGATTGCCTTTTCTTCCCTTGTCGTGATCCAGGGGGAGAAAAACTGCCCTTGGTGAAAATAGCAATAGTGTTCAAAAATGTGTCCTTGATTCCTGCTGGTTTCGGTTAGTGCAAGGGTGCAAAGTGGTGAGTCATGTGTTTAGTTTGACCGGAACCTCTGAATAGTAGAACGTGTAACTACTTCATACACGGTCACATTTTCCTCTTGGAAGAAAATACCTTGGCAAGTCACTCATTCATTGAAAAACAGACTCAAGGTTCCATGGCAAGGTTTCCACCCTGCTTCTTTTTAAAGGCACAATAAATGGTGTCTGAGAAATGTTTCTCGAAAAAATAATATCCTACATACAGGGTCCAGTAAAGACGAAACATATTCCCACATTACCTGCTGTTAGAGGCAGTTGCTAAGGCAACAAGAAGTAATCAAAAGTAAACATTTCTCATGAGGCTGCAAGAGGGGTGTAGAGCTAAAAAAGAAACGGGTTTCACAGACTGTTTTAGTTTGGAGACATCAAAATGTTTCAGATGGTTTATGAAAATAACTCATACTCACATGTCTACTCCCATGAAAACATTTTGGGACAAACTATAGATGATTTTCTAAGTTTATTCCAAGTTTGCATAACACTTGTTTTTGTAAATCTTGTCATTGTTTTATGAGAGAGTGTTGTTTTTTCTTTTCTTTTCTTTTCTTTTCTTTCTTTCTTTTTTTTTTTGAGGAATGCATGTTTCCGATTTAATAATGTCGTATTCATTGTGCAATGACATCCTCAAGAAAAATGCAAAATGAAGCCTAATGTCAAAATACTTCCTTAAAACACTGTTGAAATACGTGAGGCTTCGTACAGCTTGGGTTTATATTTAGCAACAATCTGTAAAAGAAGTAAAATACCCCAGTAAGTTACAACTGGTCCGTCAACATCATGTTGGCTGACATTCACAAGAAATTGACAAGGTGATGAGGTAATTGTGTAGTCACCTGTCGATGAGGGGTCAGCTGTAAATAGTAGTTATAGGACTAAACGTATAACCGGGACTATCAAAATATGCAGCGCTAAGACAATATAGTTACCTGTTTTTTTGTTTGTTTGTTTTTTAACTCGAAATGTGATACGTAATATTAGCAAATTATGTTTTTAATGATTAGGCTATTTCTTGTTCCTTTAATTAATACTTTTGTTATTTGTCTTTACACATTCGAATGTATTATTACCATGCAGTCGAAAATTACATGTTTGTAGACTACTCGCATCAGTTTGCCAAATGTGAATATATAACGTACAGCTCAGTATAACTCAGTTGTGGTATTGAGACGTGTTGAAGCTTTGTGGGAAACAACTGTAACACACCCCGCACAATTCAGACTTTGAGGGTGGAATTATCCTGCACGCGCTCTGCCTCAGTTCGCTTATCCAAGCCATGCGAAGAAGACAGTTGACTTAGCCTTGCGCGGAAGCTACTAGTCGCAAGACCTGGTCAGCAGTGAGCTAATACCGAGAAGACAAATTGTCATGGAAAAATATCTTAAATCGTCAGTGCCTTTGTGAAGGACTACACTTTTCTTCCTTCTTCAGCGAACGTGATACTGAACAGACAGCTAACGTTATACTTTTCTGGCAACATGGGTCCGAGGAGAGCGGTGTCAACCTGGTTCGTTTTATTTGTGATGCCTCTCGTTTGTTTTTGCGAAGCTGTGGATAAACAAGACATGCAAGGTAATGCCTCTATCCAGTTTGTTCATTCAATGCAATACGTCAACGGTACAAGTTAACAGTAATTTGTAAACTGATACTCTTAATTGCACATTTGCTTTTGATTCTAGAGGGACGTTTTCCACCCTTATCCTCCCCAGTCATAGTTCTAAATTTGCGGTTCAGATATTTGTATATCTGGACATGATGGTAGTGTGCTCTATAGCTACATCTAAGTCAATGATCCATTTAATTAATGTGAAGAAAGGACACCTTGTTGCCTTATTCCTTACCCATACCATTCTTCCCTTCATAATCAGAAGACTGTGTGATTTTCCTTTTTAATCAAACTGAGTCCAGCATTACAATGTGGCATTCACTTTTGTTTGTGTTGGGTTTTAGAATATGAGAATTGTGCATTTATTACTCCACCAGGCTCTGCCGTCTCTCTCTCTCTCTGTAACCCCTCACAGTTTGGTCGTGGCAGAGTGAGTGCTGCCACAGCCAACTGTGCTGGGCCACTTAGTAAGTATGAGTCAAGATGTTGGAAATGGTGTGTGTATGTGTGTGAGTGAGAGAGAGAGAGAGAGAGAGAGAGAGGAGGAAGATGAAGGAGCAAAGACAGGTAAGGGTCCTGATCCGGGTTGTCTTTCAGGGATTGCGTCTTAAATGAACTTTAATTTTCTTGCCACTTGTCAAAGTGAGAGCGATAGAAGCAGTGACGAAAAAATGGAAAGGAAGAATGACAGAATGAAGTGGTGAGGGACAAACAGCTGGCTGAGAAAAATAGGACATGAGGTTCGAAAAAGGACCTTGGGATAAGAAAATTGGGAATTTGCAGTCATCTGTGTCTTGCTCATTTTTCTCAATGGAAATTGGAATTGAACACAGTGAAGAATCCCATTGCTCTGTGTATAGTACATCACATTTGCTTGTGCAGATGAACAGGACTGAACATTAGAAGTTGATGGGAAATCTCTCTGTTCTTTTTCATACTCTAAGAAGAATAATCTATAAATATTGATTGCTGTTTGTTAGACTTGTCCTGCATGTCTTTGAATCAGTCCAACTAGTTTTGATCTCTTTTTTAACCATCTCTCTCTCTCTCTCTCTCTCCCTCCCTCTCCCAGTGATTGACATACTAACACTACAGGATGTTAAACAGAATGTAGCTGCAGTTGAAAAGGTCTCCGGTGCTCTGAAGACACTCAGCGACATCTACATTGTATCCACTTTTCGCCTGCCGCCAAAACTGGGAGGGGTGCTGCTGGGCCTCTATAATAAACAGGACAATAAGAAATACCTAGAGCTGGCCATCATGGGAAAAATCAACAAAGGTATCGGCATTTTCCCCTGACCAAACTTCTATTTAATCATAATATTATGTACATTGTCCCTATTAGGTATTATGTCCCCCCCATTTCATGTCACCCCTCTTCCAACTTCTCTTTAGCTCTGGTACGCTATGTAAGAGAGGATGGAAAGCTCCACACTGTAAACCTCCAGGGCCCTAATCTGGCGGATGGACGCACCCATTCCATTATTTTACGGGTTGGGGGCCTGCGCAGGGAGAAACTGCACCTCGAGCTGTACATTGACTGCCGCATGGCTGATTCGAGTCAACGGCTCCCTCAGCTGGTTCGTCTGCCCGCGGAGGCTGAGTTAGTGGAGATCCGCAATGGACACAAGGCATACGCAAGAGTTCAGGTAACGGACAAAGCAAAGTAACTAAAATAACAAAATTGAAAATGCAAATCCCTGTAATTAGAGTGAAGTTGTTTATATTTAACTTGTTTCCTCTGTTGAGTGCATAAATATGCTATGTTTAAACCCGCTGCTGGTGTGCTTGTCTGAGTATGGCTGTGTTCTTTCAGGGCTCTGTAGAATCTCTGAAACTGGCTCTAGGAGGCACTGTAGCCAAGGTAGGGGCTCTCACTGACTGCCCCTTTCAAGGAGATGCCTCAGTGTATAACACAGGTAATTCAGTGTTCTGTTGTTAGATATGATGCACTCAGAATATGGCACTATATTTGGGTGAATTATATGAAATCAGAAAAACTAATCTGATTTGTGTCAAATGACAAGTGACTCGTATTTTAGATTGTTTTAGAAGAGTTTTGTGGAAGTTTTTTTGGCCCGAGGGGGGGATGGTGTGCATGTTATTCTGTATTATTTGTGTATTTAATTGAAATGAATGCAGCTAATCACAACTAGTACACCTCTGTTTCTCTGTTTGCAGTTAATGGAGAGTTGAACTCCATACTTGGTGAGTTTGTTTTGTTAATTCTGACCTTGTGTACATCTGTGTTGAATTTACAGGTTTTTCCAATTATTTACACACTGTGACTAAATGGACTGACACATTACTAACGTATTAGCTAACTTGTCACATGCATAAACCATTTCTGCAAAACTACACATACATTCCAATTGCTTTAACCCATTTTTGAAAGCGATTGATTCTTTTCGCAAAACAATGAGCAAATCAGTATGTAGGCGCAATTTTTGTGGAGAAAATTCCTGTGTCCATGCTCTAAACAGAAATGGTTTACAATGATAAACTGCTTTATAAAGCAGTTTTAAAACTAATGTGTATTTACATGCCAGCATGCACCACAGGTTTAGCCAGCTGCAAGAGCTCCACATTTACCCCCCATTGCATAGTAAAGTAGGAAACAGCTGTTTAGATGGTGAGGGAGTTTGGACTGAAACATGTCCATCGTTCTGTTGTTAAACTGTCAAATCTCAGATGACAAATTTGATTTGATCTATTTACAAATTGTTTGATAACTATCTTTTCATCATGTTCTGTTAGAACAGAATGGGCATGTAAAAAAAAAATCTCTCTTGTTCCCATTTGGTGCAGTGGTGCAGTTACTGATTGTTTTACACATTTTGAAACATTTCAGATGATCTGTATTTTAGATCAGTTTTTATGCCTTTGCTGACTGTTTGCATAACAGTGATGTTCAGTAAATATGAAGAACGATGACAAATTACATATTTTTATGATTTTAATGCTCTGTGCTTTTCAAAAGAGTGCAATGCATTGATGAAAGGGTGCGCATGCAGACTGTCCTGCCGGTTCTGAATTTGCCATCCATGTGCAGAGCTTTACATAGTGATCTTATGATCCTTAGAAATGTGTTAATAGTTTTGTGAAAATTATGTGCTGTTACACGTTCTGTGTGTGAACTTAAGTGTAGGAAAAACGACCATGAATAATTTTATTTTTGAGATTAGTAAGTTTTACAATGACTGAGTTTATTTGGTGTTAATGTGTAGTGTTCCACATGTTGTGATTTCACAGGTGATCATACTAAAGCCCTGATTGGTCAACTCATCATCTTTAATCAGATCTTGGGAGAGTTAAGAGAGGATATCAGAGAGCAGGTGTGTGTGTGTGTGTGTGTGCGCGTGCGCGTGTGTGTGCCCATTTTTGTGTGTATGTCTATGTGTGCATACTTGGGTGTGTGCATGTATGCCAACCCTACCAAAACGTTGGAAAGTAAGAAAACAGTGCTGTACAATAGTTTATTGTTTTTCCACCATTGAATACAAACAGTCTTACTCAGCATTATGACTTAAGTGGATGATTCACACAAGTCACATTTTTATATTCTGTTTATGTTAGAATTGTCATTTGTTTATTTTATAATATTGATAATACTTTTAAAATACAGGCATGGCTGTGCTTTAATAAGTAAAATACCTGATGTTCTGCAGTAGTGATGATCCTTTGCATGATTTGCCAATGTTATTTTACATAGTTGTGTGTCGGCATCTTCCAAACTAAGAGATTTGCACATTACACATTGCACAGGTCAAAGCAGTTAGCTGAAACAAACAGAAAACTTTGCTAATATTTTGTGAAATAGCTGAGCTTGTTTTGCATATTATTTGTGGTTATAGTGCAGATAATGTGAGGCAAATGGAAACACCTTAAATATGGTTTTGTGTTTTAACAGATGTGTGGGTGGTTGTGTTATACATATAGTCTTGTTTGCTTTTCAGGTGAAAGAGATGTCACTAATCAGGAACACAATATTGGAGTGTCAAGTGTGTGGTAAGTGATTACATTATTACTGCCCATTACAAACCTTAGACTTATTGAATATTATGTTAAAATAGTTGGGCTGTGTTAATGAGGATTAGCTAAGATGATGATGATGATGATGATGATGATGATCTCCAGGTTTCCATGAACCTCGGTCTCGTTGTCAGCCCAACCCTTGTTATAAAGGAGTTGCCTGTATGGAGATTGTCGAGTACCCTGGGTATCGATGTGGACCTTGCCCTGAAGGCATGACAGGAAATGGCACGCATTGTCGAGATATTGATGAGGTATCAGGCCCTGGTTATCAAATAACTATTTTCAGTGAATCGCTTTAGCTGACTATATTTACTTGACAAAGCTTTTCTCTCTCTCTCTCTCTCTCTCTCTCTCTCTCTCTCTCTCTCTCTCTCTCTCTCTCTCTTTCTCTCTCTCTCTCTTTTTCAGTGTGCTGTAGCCCAGCCCTGTTACTCCCCTGGTGGTTGTGTGAACACAGAAAAGGGTTTCACCTGTGAACCCTGCCCCCCTGGATTCTGGGGACCACCTCTCATTGGTGTTGGTTTGGAATTTGCAAAGCACAGCAAACAGGTAAATACACACACACACACACACACACACTCACTGTGTCTTTTTTGAAGGCCACTCTGATGCGTTCAAAGCTTTGCAACACACAGTGCAGAATCACTGAAACCTCATGATCATTCTTTCCATGGACCTCACAAATTTCCCTATGAAATCTATCTCATCCCACAGGAATGTTCCGATATAGATGAGTGTGTTGAAGTCAGCAATGCTTGTACCCCCAACTCTGTTTGCACAAATACTATTGTAAGTACACTGCTTTTAGTACACTACTGAAAGTTTTGCTCCTAAATGTTGTTATAATTGATTACTTCTGAGTTACTGGACACTTTTTTATTAATCATTCTAATAATTGTATTTCTCTTATACCCCCCCCCCCTCTCTCTCCCTCCCTCCACCCCCCCCCTCTCCCCTTGTCTCATTCTCTCTGTGTTTCAGGGTTCCTTTAAGTGTGGTCTGTGTAAAGCAGGTTACATAGGGAACCAAACGGCAGGCTGCTTCCCACGCAAGACCTGTGCCTCACTCAGCTTTAACCCATGTGATGCCAATGCACACTGCAGGATAGAGAGAAATGGGGATGTGTCATGTGCGGTAAGACACTGTGTGTGTGCATACGTGTGTGTGTGTGTGTGTGTGTGTCTGAGTGTGTGTGGTCTCTGGGAAGGCTCTGTGTTCCATAAAGAAAAGCAGAGCATTTGAACACGTTTTGACGTTTAGTTAATACTTACTTCTGAAACTCTTTCTCAGTGTAATGTTGGCTGGGCTGGCAATGGGAACACATGTGGAAAGGATACGGACATTGATGGATATCCTGATCGATCCTTGCCCTGCATGGATAATAACAAGCACTGTAAACAGGTTTGATGTTGCTCTGAGATTCATGCTATATTGTCCTCAAACCTGCATAACCCTATATGTTATACATACAGGGTTATGCAGGGCGCTAGACCAGAAATAATTTTTTCAGTTTTCAATTTAAAAAGACGAGATTTTAGGCTGTCTGAAAATGTCGCTTCTGACTGCTGAGTCTCATTGTCTGTTGTAGGTTAAGAAATGTGTCTTTGCATGCCTGGTTTATGAAGATTATCATTGACTAAAGCTTTGTTACTCTTATAGGACAACTGTATTTATACACCTAACTCTGGACAAGAGGATGCAGACAATGATGGGATAGGTGACCAGTGTGACGAAGATGCAGATGGTGACGGGATTAAGAATGTTGAGGTGTGTACAATGACTGGTTTAACTGTTAGTGCTGATTTTATGACTACCAGTGCCACATACACAAACATGTATGGTATAGCACTATTGCCTCTAGACAATAAACTGTATAAAAACCACACTGTGCAAATTGTGCAAACATTTACAATTCGTAAATTCCACTATTCACTGTTTCATGCATCATTTTCCAGGATAATTGTCGTCTTGTATCCAACAAAGACCAACAAAACTCAGACACTGACTCGTTTGGTGACGCGTGTGACAACTGCCCGAATGTGCCAAACATTGACCAGAGGGACACAGACAACAACGGGGAGGGAGACGCCTGTGACAACGACATTGACGGAGATGGTTGTTGTTCTCCTCTGCGCTGGTTCTTTTTCTTAAAACCTCTTATCTCCTCTCACATGACCCAGTCTTGACCTCTGTCTGTTACAGGTATTCAGAACGTGCTGGACAACTGTCCTAAGGTGCCTAACCCTATGCAGACGGACCGAGACGGAGACGGGGTGGGGGATGCCTGTGACAGTTGCCCTGAAATCAGCAACCCCATGCAGGTGCTCTGTGCCTCAGGATGATTATTAACTTTCACAGGGTTTCATGAGATTAATTCTTATACGTTTTTCTTTCTGGTTTGATATTTTTACACTTTAGGGTGACTGCGAGAATGGCATGCCTGTTATATTAAGTGGATTTTTGTTGTATGGATTTCAGTATAGAAATGACTCGGTTCAATGCAAACTCTATCTAATTTATCTGGAAACTTCTCTCGGTACAGACTGACATTGACAACGACCTGGTGGGGGATGTGTGTGACACCAATCAGGACACGTGAGTCTTGAAGCGAGTCACAGCCACATACACTCTCAGACCACTCACCTTGAACCCACTATCTCGCAGCACCACGCATACGCTGAACTTCTGATTAAATACACAAACTTGAACATGTGCACGCGCACACACTCACACACACACACACACACACACACACACACAAACAATAAACAAACACGCAGTCATAAACACACATGGCTTTTGATGAAGCATTATATAAACCTCAGTAATACTCCTTTTAGGCTTTTGTGTACTAAATCTATTACTCACTCATCCGTATGGAAAAAGTCAGGTACTCTGCTGATGTTGCTTTGACGCCACCTGCTGCCTCTGAAATGAAGAATAAATCAGCTATGGGGCTTTGGCTCAAGAAAATCATGCTCTTTGCCAGGGCTGTGTAATTTAACAAGTATAGAGATCACTCACAAGGCAAATGTTCATTTTTGCAATGAAATGTTTTTCTTTTTGTAAAATGACCGGCTGGTTACGTAAGAATGCCCAGACTGTTTGTCTGTGTCCCAGGGATGGGGATGGTCATCAGGACACACGTGACAACTGTCCAGACATCCCCAATAGTTCTCAGCTTGACTCAGACAATGATGGCATCGGTGACGATTGCGATGATGATGATGACAATGATGGAATTCCCGACTTCGGAGGTCTCGGTCCAGACAACTGTCGTCTCATATCCAACCCCAACCAGAAAGACTCGGATGGTAATTGCCACTGCTAATGACACGCGTGCCGGCGGGAACTGCAAGATTTTCTCTTTGTTTTTTTCTGAATGTGAGTTTTTGGCCCTGAAACGTTTGTTGTGCACACAGGAAACGGAGTGGGTGATGTATGCGAGAATGACTTTGACAACGACGCTGTTATGGACATCATCGATGTGTGTCCGGAGAGTGCAGAGGTCACGCTGACGGACTTCCGGGCTTATCAGACTGTCATTCTGGATCCTGAAGGAGATGCCCAGATTGATCCCAACTGGGTGGTACTCAACCAGGTCAACCACAAGCTTGTCTCTCTAATAATATTGACACATACATTTTGTGCCCAGTTCTGCTCAGGTGAATCCAGAACTGCATTGACAAGTGATGTGAAGTCACTTGTGTTTTTAAAAAAATATTTAGTAACTGATTAATAACGTTTCAAAATTTCATCTGTTGCCTTGTTATGTTTGGGCTGCAGGGTATGGAGATTGTTCAGACAATGAATAGTGATCCTGGTTTGGCCGTGGGTACGTCAGCTCTTTCATATTTTGTTCCTACAGACATAATCATCGAATCCTAATCCTCAGAGAGATCGTGCTCTCTGCTAGCGCTTCGCTTCTATTACTTATTACGTCATTTCCCTCCAGGCTACACGGCCTTCAATGGTGTGGACTTTGAGGGAACTTTCCACATTAACACGGTGACGGACGACGACTATGTCGGCTTCATCTTTGGTTACCAGGACTCATCCAGTTTTTATGTGGTAATGTGGAAACAGACGGAGCAGTCGTATTGGCAGTCTGTGCCTTTCAGAGCTTTGGCCGAACCTGGCTTACAGCTGAAGGTGAGAGATCAGTAGACTGAGCAACACATGCATTTACGCGTCATCATCGGAGACAGAGAACACGTATTAAATCCTCTTTTTTATGTAGTGCTAAAAAAAGAGGAACATGCTAATATTCTGCATCATCAAAGTACAACCAGTAATTTGTTATATGGATATTCTTATAGGACACAGAAGAGTGGCTCTAGAGTTAAAATGATGAGATTTGAACAATCTACCAGAATATTCAGCTGTGGAATGAGTTACACAGCCTGCATGGGTTGCTTTAAGAATCACCTGGATAAAGAAATGCGTCAAGTTCACACCGACGGTTCTAGACTCCACAGTGAATCACTGTGTAAATGCGATCATGGTGTGGTAGTGTAAGCGTCTCTGTCATATTTAATGATCAATGCTGCTTTTTATCTAGGCTGTGAAGTCTCTCACAGGCCCTGGTGAGTTCCTGCGTAATGCCCTTTGGCATACGGGTGACACCGACGGAGAGGTGAAACTGTTGTGGAAGGACCCGCGGAATGTGGGCTGGAGAGACAAAACCTCTTACCGCTGGCAGCTCAGTCACAGGCCGCAGGTGGGCTACATCAGGTGAGCCTCATTCTCTTGTCTTCAAACTGCTCTGTCGTTTGTCTTTTTGTGTTGTAATACCTGTATCATTTAATTCTCACTCCTTGGAGTTAGATTGCAATCAAGACTGGTATTTTGTTTTTTAAGTAATTGATATTTGTCATTTTATAAATTGTTGCATGCTAGATGATGTTATTTTTTACATTATGTGATTAATATTAGAATTCATTGTGGATGTCACTTGTGAAACATCATGTCTTGGTGCAAAGTTTTTAAACACTAGAGGGCGCTGTGGTAGATACAGTTAATATACATGCTGACATCAAATATGAAGTGAACAAAAACCTCATTGGTGGGCTAACAGATGGGGGGTCTCACTGGTTATCCGTACAATTTTTGTTCAGTCCTGCACCCCCCTACCCCCCACCCCCAAAAAAACTCTGTGACTTTACAAAGTGGTTGGGCCCCTTGGCTCTCCATTGTTCCTGTTGCCATGCCAATGAAATCCTTGGCAAGAATTTGCTGGGTGCCTGTTGATATGCAGATCCAGAGGAAACTTCTGTAGAGTGCAGGTTTGGGAAGACAGACAGAAAAAAGAGTAAGAAAAAAGAGAGGAAGGAAGGAGAAAAAGAGAAAGAAGAAAGGAACGAAAAAATAACATGGACAAAGTACCACCGTCTTGATACTCTGAATCAATTTTTTACGTCATGAAGGTTTACATGAACAATTTGTGTGTCCTTAGGTAACACTTTCTGCCGTGAATCATGTCCTTAATTTGTTGCAATGTTTTGGAAATCAGGACAAGGCATAACAATTGGCATGAAATTTATAATGATGTTGGTATGAATGGCTGACACAAACACTGACTCGGAAGTTTGCGAATATAATAGTTGGGATGAATCGACACAGTTCACAAATTAAGACACAGATAATTACCCAAATAATTGTGCAAAATGACCCCAGAGGAATTTCCAGAATCTAGTGATAGCTGAACTTGCTGGATCAGGAGTATGTTTTGTGCGCATTAGTATGTAGGGGAAAGAGAGGGAGGGGGCACTCGGTTGGGCCTCTCTCTGTGGAGAGCCAGGCCTTTGTGAGGCACCCAGACCCTTTCAGACACAAACAGAGAGACACCTGCTTTGTATTCTGTGCAGAGGAGTGAATAGACCACAGCACTGCTCTCCAGTGCTGCTTCCATTCAAACATTGCGTCATGGCAGAGAGTTTACAGTACACTTGCTCATTGCCCTTTGAGTCTCTCTGGCTCTTTTTTTTTTCCTACTGTTTCACTTCAGGAATAAAACAGAACACATTTTATTCTGTGTAACGGCCTGTTGGCCAACAACGTGATCTTTCAAAGTTTTATGTGCTTCATTTAGTAAGGAAAAAGAATAAATAAATGTATGCTATGTATCCATTGTCTCACTCGCTGTTGTCCCCCCCCCCCCCCTGAGTTACAGGGTGAAGTTATATGAGGGGACAGAAATGGTTGCCGACTCTGGAGTAGTGATTGACACGACCATGAGAGGAGGGAGGCTGGGCGTCTTCTGCTTTTCCCAGGAGAATATAATCTGGTCCAATTTACGCTACCGCTGTAACGGTAAGCCTCAAACTTTTAATCACGACTCCATTCATGAGTTATTTTTAATTAGTCCTGATGGTGTGATTTAGTAGGCCATGTGAAATGTTGATAGTCGCTAATCTGCGCTTTTCCGTTTTCTCAGATACCGTCCCAGATGATTTCAACAGCCACCGTAAGCAAGTTCTAATGCACTTCAAGGTGTGAGGAGGGTGAATTGTGGGAGCTTTTGAGATGGTCTCCCTGTCCTAAACTGTCTCTACACTCAGACTCTGTAGCACCCACAGTGTCTCTATGGCAACATACTGTAAGTGTGTGTTACTGGAAAAAGTAAAATGAAACAGGTGGTGAAAGATCAAGAGAGGAGAGATAAAAAAAAAACAACACAGCATTTCTGTCACACAGAACTAAAACTTGACATAAAGACTGTAAAAGCAAACACACACACAAACACACACGGACTTTGTAATTTCTGAGTGTGTTGGTGCAGTCTCAGTATCTGATATGTGTGCATAAGGGTCGTGATTGATTGTGAATGGCTGATGGAAATATGTGTATGTGTTTATAGTGATTACAAACATTTATATAACAAGCTCTATTTTGGGAAAAAGAAATTAACGATTCTCAGGATTGCTATAGCTCCTTGCTGCCTTTGTTATTTTACCAAAAATTTAACCATTAAGTCCTGGAAATCTGAATCAAGTTATCAATCACCCATCCAACCAGTGCAATCAAATCAGAAGCCTTGGACCAGTACGCCTTTCTGTGTAGATCTCAATGAAAAGATAGGACTTGGATGTACATGCATTATTGTGTATACTTGTAGACCTGTAGAGAAGTCATTAATAACTAAATAATGAATAAAATTGATAAAATATGCCATTTTGAGCATTGTGGAACTATGTCCATCAAATCAGTCATTGCGTTCCATGGTTAAGTCCCATTCTGATGCTGTGAAATGACACAGAATTACTATGTAAACTCATGAATTTTGCTAACACAGTTATTGTTTTCAACTGCATCCAATTAAAATAATGTGCCTGTTTAGCTGATGTTTCATAAAAATTAAAAAAAAAAAAAAAAAATAGATACTCTCTGATCTACTGACAGATAATCAAAACAGTTCTAAAAACATTGAGCATATGGTTTGTGGATCAATTTGTGGGTCAGAACCATGTGACTGCTCACAGAAAACATTTTAGCACAAATAGTGATTAAAAAGCATAATGTATGCCATGAGGGATTTCTAGTAATGTATTAAGGTTTGGGGATGAGAGTTTTGGCATCCACAACAGGCTCTTAGCAAACGGGATGGCTGTCATCACTTGCTTTTAATATGAACCCGAGAGCTTAAACTCACATCCCTTTCTGTCATTGACACAGATACCTTCCTGACTTATGTCGGACTAACCCATCTATACTACCAGTGACTGCAAAGAACGCAGCCAGTCTAAGGCCAGAGGACAGTCATTTAGCTCAGCATGCATGATATCAACATGAAATCATTTTGTTTTTCACTTTTATTGAGAGAGTTTGGTTAATACAAAGCATATACACATTTCACATGTCTGAGCGTGGTTACTAAAAAAATAGGCTTCCAAAACCAAGACAACATTTAACCTGTTTACAGAACTGAGGTCCCATGGGTCTGCAAATTTGTGCATTAGCCCTGCTGCAATATTTTGGAATCTACCAATCAAAGGCTTCGAGCTAACTGGATGATTTAAAACGAGTGTGCTTGGGCGCAGTCACACCAAAAATATGTAGCACTGCTGGTTAGCTGGACTGAATCAGTGCCTTAAAGGAAACTAAAAATGGACCCATCTGGATACCCACTGTACAAATAGTCGCATTTTCACTTGTAGGCTCAACACTGTTGACATAGGCACTAGTGCAACTGACATAGGACCGTGACTAAGGTCATATGATGGTCAAATGGAAACAAATGGTCTGCAGGATATGACTATGAAGAGGCAGTTATCTGCTCACTGTAAAATATTACATGAAAAAGGAAAAACGTCCAAACCAATATACTTAAAAGGCAATAAAAATCTTTTATTTGCCATTTGATGTCCTCTAGGTATCATTACAGATGCCGTTGCCACAGCAATTAAAAGGAGAATTTTTTTTGTTGTTGTTGTAAAAAATGTTCTCATGTTAGGGTATAGGTCCGCAAAAAAGGAATAGATTAAATAAGCGATAGATTGATACATAAGTAAGTAAGTAACAATTCAAGTTACCAAGATGCAAGTTCCTCCAGGTCTGGGAGGCCGGGACGAGTGCAATATTGGTTGGAGATTGTACAACAGTGCACCACATCCCACACCTGCCTGACCTAGGGAGACTAGAGAAGCAGTAGGAGGATCATCATCAAACACCCTTAATCCATCCATGCTATGCAAATCCCATTTGGCCAAGGATATCACTAAAGTTTTTATGCATTCGTTAGACTGTGGGTTTTTTTGTTGTTGTTGTTGTTGTTTTTTGTTTTGTTTTGTTTTACATTGAAAGAGTTGTCTAAAACGGTGACATCATGTTTATGTAGTTACAGAGATATTTCAAAAGATATAGTCAGTTTTAGCACGAGAAGTGCTACCTCACTACGAAGTCCTGTTCTTTCTTTGGGAATGAAATTCAGCGACAGGAGGTCTATATAGTCCTGATCTCAGTTTGCTATGACCAAGATGTCATTATAGTGTACTTTTGGACAACTAAATGGTACTTCATTTTTCCAGGACTGCATTCTCAGCATACAGATTCTGAGCTCTGAGACAAAAGTTGAGATAATGAATAACTCTGCTACACTGTTTCCTAGGCGACGTGTCGCTAAGAGACATGGAGCAATCTGTTGACCAACTAGACATGGAGATTCGAACGACACGAAAACAAATGTTAAATGTTCACAAACTTTGCTTCTGGACTCTGAAAGATTAAGCTGCATTTTGCCATCTGTATCTATGTATTTATAAACACTTCGGAGTAACTTGACTTGCCAAAGGTCAGAGGCGTATTTGCACATTGATAGATGTTATTAACGTTATTCTGTCAGGCCCCTAAAGAAAAAAATAGGTTACTTTACTTACCTAAAAATTATACCCCAACGGTCAGCATGTGTGTTGTGCCTCACTAATCTCTTACTTCTAGGCTATTTGGAAGTCTCAGTGTTGAATATCTAGGTTACACGGTGCGTGGTTCTTTTCCAAGGATTACTTAAAAATGTCCGGGCATAGTCCGTTTGGACGATGTTGGCAAATCTGTGCATTGCAGGCTGGGTTACTTTCCCAAATATTCCCTCACAATAGATTCCTCGTCCTGTGAAGACTTCGCTTGGTTGGTGGGCCCCGCCTCCGCTGCCACAATCAACAAAGGCCACTTTGCAATGCTTAGTGGAGCACGCACGCATCGTGTATGAGAGGGTTAAAATAGATATTCTTCAGACATTCTTTATGTCTACAAACTTAAACGCTTTATTCAAGTGTGTTTATCGCTTCTTTAAATACTATAATCTGATTTTACTTATAAGAAAAGTAAAATATATAACCTTGCTCTAAATATATATATTTTTTTTCAGTGAACCAGTCCTCATATTATGTTTTCATACTAGTGACTATTGAGCTCCTTTTAACTGTCTTTTGGACGACTGTGTTGCCTGAATATCCATTTGTGTCCCAGTCATTTCCATCCACGCATGTGCGTCAAGTTTCTCTTAACACATACAAGTCTTCCACCTGTCGTACAAACCGTGTACTGCAATTGCTGAGTCAACTGATGAATACGATGGTTGCACTTATTTTTAACCCAATGCTGAATACAGCGCTTAAATTGCTTTAAAGTGTATCGTAGCTCAAGATATTAAGCTATTAACACAATAAGACAGGGGTAGGCCTATATATTTCCTCGTGCAACGCGCTGCTTCGCCTGGTAGCAAATGAAATCCAATATGCTATGCAAATATTGAGTGTCAAAGAGACAAATATGACCCCAAACAAACACATTTAACACCAAACTGATGGTTTTCCCGTGCTCGTCAGAATAGGCTGCACGAAGTATCGCGTCCTGGCATTAGCAGGTGATGGGTTATTAAGTGCACAGATGCTATTACTGATACCTATAGACATCTCCTTTTACCGAGTTTTTGTGCAGCAGGCTATATATCAACAGCCATTTGTACTGTCTTTCGATGCACGTCAAAGACTTGCACTTTTCATGTGATATTCGCTTCTCTTAATTTTATTTACAAGCAGTTCTGTATTGACTTCACACTGAACAAACAGCCCGGGTAAACACTGGCAGACGCAACAACTGATTCCGGCAGAAAATGCTGTCGCTGTTATGTGAGTTTAAAATAGCTGTGCTCAACTTCAGAGTACTTGTTCCCTAGTGGACAGTTGTTGCGCGTGGAGCAGGTGCGCTGCGGATGATTTATAACACTTGGTGAGGAAAAATTTTACGTATTCAGCAGATGGCATGTGACAACGTAACGGGACAGGCTGACTCAGTCATCAATATCATTCTTCTGTGTTTCCTAAACGTGGTCGAACAAATTAATTTGAAGTGAAGTGGACACGTCCTACATTGATACGGTGGGCCTGGTTAGAGGTACGTAAAAATGTTAAAATTGCAGGCATAATTTAATTGACAAGTGAAGAAAACGATAACAATTTTGACACGATCGGTAATTTGATATCACGTGATGACCAGAGGGTAGGTAAAATTCTTAATCACTGAGAGGTCTTTAAACATCGATTAAATCGAAATATCTAATCTAATATAATCTAATCTAGTCTAATCCAATCTATATCGACAGAAGTTTTGAAACAGAGATGCTCTGCGAATTCGGTGAATTTAAACGATAATATAAAGATTTAGTCGTACTACCGTCCAATACTTCTATAAAAGCATTATTGAGGTAATACAAGTAACGAACTTGCTGAGCTTCCTGTTTTGGCGAATATCTGCCTGTTTGCACTTACTCCTGCGTTATTCCATTATTATTTAGTTATGTTTGGTTGAATTGTTTGTTTACCATATATTATTTAATTGTGTGAAGTGATACAGTGTTAACCATCATTAGTATACTTCATAGCTTTAGTTTTAGATCTGACTATAGCGTATAACAGGCATTAACCTAATTTGTGTAGGCTAGGGTCTATTTTATGCACGTATTAATTTGATTAGCAGACTAGCACGAGGTTTAACACACACACGCACGACAGAGAGAGAGAGAGGAGTGAGGAATGTTGGTCAGATTCTCTGCTTTGTGTATGGGTGTTGGTATGTGTGTGTGTTTGTGTGATAGTCATTTAAGGGTTACTGTGGATATGGAATAAGGAAGGAACTGGGTGGTATTTTGGTTATCTGGTAATGCCATGAGCTAGAACTATGTACACACTGTGAAGAAGGCACCCCAGGTTGAAGGTTTACAAAAGCTGCCACTTCAAAAGTGTAATTGCACCTGCAGAATCACCTGCATTTAAAACCACTAGCCAAAGGCCAGTAGTAGATAGGCCAGTAGTAGCTACAGAACAAAAAGCAGCTACAGTAGGAACATACAGATGCTACAGCACCATTCAGTAACACCCCCCTCCCCCATACATGGAAAGGAGTGACTGAACTGGAATTGCAAAAAGAAATGGATAGCCTTGGTGTCAGAATGCCAGAGCCCCTACTGTATTTCCGACACCTGCTTTCTTGCCCCAGTATTTTAGAAGAGGCTATTTCAGTGGGGGACACAAGGTGGGTAGGAAGGGAAGGGGTTGGGTGGGAAGTGAGACTGGTATGAAGGGTATATTTAGAGGTCCCTATTTCTGCCTTGCAACTCCTGTAACTTATCCTTACAGCACTCAATAAGTCCCATAAATTGAAATAAAGGTCAGAACCCAGAATTTGTGCCAGTCCGAATGAAAAGTGTGTACATTTTACACTGAATATCAAAGTAAATGAGTAGATATGTTTCACATTTTACCTCCAACATCTTTTATAATATTTTCAGTGATTCTTCTCTGTAATTCGGTAGAAAGGACATAGAGGTCAGTAGCTGGTAGCTGCAGGAGTCTATCAGCGGACTGTGGTTATTAGCATCACAAGTGTGATACAGATTTGGCTTTTTCATTTGGCTTCATTTTATGCTTCTAATAAAGGCATTTAATAGTCATTTCGATTTTTGTTTTCTTGTTTCTTAACCTGATCATGATCACTCTCAAGCAACCAAGGATTATTTTGGTTTTGTTCGCTTTTATCCTGTGTTTGCTCTTCACCCTTTGCAAATAAAAGGAGAGAGAGAGGGTCCAAACTACAAACTTCCCTTTCAACGGGAATGTTTTCACAAACAGTCCTTTTTTTTTTTTTTACATAAAGTAGAAATCATGAAAAACATTTGGTTTCTCTATATAACAGGCCGTGTGAAGTTTACTGCAACTCCTTGGAGTAAGTTCTAACCATACTTAAATTTTACTGGTATACTGAGGTTGATAGACTGTGCATGGTCTCAGATGGAGCAGACCAAGTGGTATCAGGGTGTAAAATCATTGTGCATAACCTCTATGACTAAGTTTATCCGTGCACGTGTGTTCCTCTGTGTTCTGCCGGAAAAAAAAGTGTCTTCCTCCGTGTTTTGCCACTGTCACTAAATTTTGTTAATTTCAAGTTACACTGTTCAATATAGAATATATGGTCTAAGCCAGTGAGATCATTTTGTGTCAGTTCCCTGATTTGTTGAAACCAGTTTGTCTCTAGAACTACCTGTTAAAAAAACAAAACAAAACAAACAAACAAACAAAAAAACAGCCAGTTCTGTTGATTTAGGTATTACTTTGTGATGTGAAATTGTTAAATTTATGCCAAGAGTTTTCTGTGTGGGTGCAGTATCATAGGTTTTAATCTTTTTTTTTTAAAGAAAGGTAGTGAAATCAACATTTATCACAGGGGAATAAAAGACAAGTTTTTGTGTACATGTTCTCAGTGTATCTTTGTTAGCTTTCCTCCTCTCTCATCCCAAACATCAACTGAGACACATAGTCACATAAGATAACACTTAATAAAAGGTTGTGCTTGTCTCAAAACCATGTGGAGAAATGTACAGTCCCCAGACAGAAACCTCATTGTTAATAATGCCAACAATGTAAAGAGAACAGCAATAATGAGGTCTCTAAGTAGCAAAGCAGTTCTAAATATTAACTGCTGCTAAATAGCCCTTAAGCAGTTTGAGCTTTCATCAGTAACATTAATTGTGTGTAAGATATGAAAAAAAATGTTTTGTGTTGAATAGGCTCTTCTTCACAAATTAGTATGGGAAGTTATGTAGCATACGTTTAGCACTCCTGTTACCTTAAATAATACTGTTAGTAAAAACTCCCCAATCAAATGTGTGAGTATTCACATGTATATTCCATAGTGTTTATGGATATTACTCCAGCAGTTGCTAAACATGCCTCTTCCTTCGATCTAAACACCAAATGAGAGGCTAAGTGACAGTGATAGAGTTAACAAACAATGACTGCTCTTAGATGTTCCGTAAGACAAAAACAAAAAAGAATGTCATTCTCTCAGAAATACAGCAGAAAAACATCCTGCTATTTCACATGAAATAACTAGTAAATAGTCAGTTTTAATGATAAAGATTAAACCTCATTTGCATAACCCCCCTCTGCTTTCAGTCCTTGGAACTTCCTCCTCTCAGGCATTTTACACTCTAAACTGGGGGAGTATTCCAGGAAGTAGGATTTCTCAGTTAGCAGATAACATTACCTGAAAGTCAAGACTGTCCAATAGGAATACTTGGCTGTTCTTTTCACACTTGCGGCATTACTTATCTGGGAAACCGAAAAAGCTTTGCAGAATAGCAGTAGAGTTTCTGAGAGCCTCTGGTCACATGATTTTATTAATCATACATTTAAATTTAGATGAAATAAAAACCATTGTGCATTTAGCATTTGAACTGAATATGGCCATTACAACTGTGCAAACAGGTAGGACACTTTATTTTAACTGTACAAAATCACTTAGTAAGAGATATAATGAAAACTACATGTGATCCTCAGGTTTAACAGAACTAAAACAAAAATGTTATACTGCTTTCACACGTTCATCACCTAATCAGCTTTCACAGCTAGCTTTCACATGATTGATTTCAAAATATTCAAATATTTTACGTACTTAAGGGTTGAAAAAACAGATATCATAAATGTTATGTTTTTCTCCCCTGTATGTCTGGTGTGTATAATATGCAGGCAGTATTTAGGAGCACAGCTCTGTGCCCTAGACCACTGATAACCTCTTCAGGCTGTTTCTGTATGGGAGGGAATGGGACAATTGGCTGCTGGTGGTAACCACATAGAGACATTATGGAAATGTGGAGTTTTCACAGCATTACTCCTCTCTCACCTGTGTTGCCTTCAAGGTAATCTGATTGTGTATTGCTCTCTTGACATAAATGGTTATCTTCTGCAGTATGTCTTCAAATAAAAGAAATGCTTTATATTATGTTGGAAATTTGAATTTATTTGTTTGGCTCAACTCAGAACTCTTAAAGATAACAACTCAGTTTTTTTTTCCATATTAATGTGCAGATGGCACTATGCATAACAATGTTGTCGCTTGCCTTACAAGAAAACTGAGTATAAAAAAAGACACTTTTAGGAGTAACCTTTAGGAGCAACTTTGGTAAATCTGTCGAAGCCATTTAATAATTTGTGTTTCTTCACACTGTGCTCTGTCAGTGTGGGCACACTGTAGGATCCTGAGGTGCAACTCAGAGTTTGTGGCTGCCACTCTGGACCTAGGGGGTGCAGGGGGTGGCAGAGAAGGGGGCAATGCGGGATACTGCAGTGCCCTACGCTCCTATGCTCTTTGCACACGGCGCACAGCGCGTGCCTGCAGGGGTGATCTGGCCTACCACTCTGCCGTGCAAGGCATCGAAGATCTACTTATCCAGCACCGCTGCCCCAAAGCAGGCCCCACGGCCCAGCCTCGACCCCCTCCTCAAGCACCTCTCTCTGGGGACGCCTGCATCTACGAGAAGGCCCATGTTCAGGGCAAGGGCCGAATGCCTGATTACCTCCACTGTGCAGTGTTTGGTGATCCTCACGTGAGGACCTTCGGCAATGAGTTCCAGACTTGTGCTGTACATGGTGCTTGGCCCTTGGTGGATAATGAGTTCCTCTACATCCAGGCAACCAGTGCTCCAGTACAAGAGGGTTTATATGCTACAGCACTCAGCAAGGTGAGAACAAGACAGGACATAAAATAAGGCCACACTCCTGCAGACTTGCATAGATAAACTTGCTTCAGCAAAGGACCTGAACAGTAAAATTTAAGCGTGTTTGGACAAGAGCTAAAATCCTGCTGATCTGTTGTTCTGGCTGATGAAGGCTGCAAACCTCTTTGAATTTGGAAGTACTGTGCATCACTAAGAGTTTATCTGTGTGACTCCATGTGTTACCGTACTAGAGGTACGGTGTGTAAGATCAAGTTTGTCTTGTTATAGTTTCGAGTAAACTGTAATGAATGAGTTTAAAATATGCTCGTATCTCATGAGAATGTACCATCTCTGTTTTCTGCCCCATTTCTGCAGATCACCATCATCTTTAAGAACAGACGTGAATGTGCAGAGCAGCAGATATATGAAGCAGAGTTGGACAATGTACCACCTGCCTTTGTGGATGGCTCAGTGAGCAGCGGGGAGCGGCAGGGTAAGCACAGCCTTCAGGTCCGCTCGAAAGCTCCGGGACGTCACGCTGAGATCTTGGCAGCTCACATCGGGACCACCCTGGTGGTGCGACAGACTGGACGTTCCCTGGGCCTATCCCTTCGCTCACCTCAGGCCATAGTGGAGTCCTACAAGCCTGAGCAGGACCTGCAGTTGTGTGTGTGGGGTTGTCCGGTTTCACAGCGCCTGGAGAGATCTCAGGTTCAGCCCACCACTGCTGTGCACGATCACTGTTCTTCTCTGTTGCCCACCAGGGATGTGTACTTTCAGGCTTGTCTGTTTGATGTAATGACCACAGGGGATGTCAACTCCAGCGCGTCAGCCATGGCCGCTCTGGAAGATGCACAAGCCATGATTACAGACCCTGGAGTAGTCCATTTACTTGTTGGTGGAGTTGTTAGGATCACCCCCTCTCTGACTCTGGCTCTCACCATAGCTGTTAGCGAGATGCTTCAGAATGTTTTGTCATAATTATATATATATATATATATTTATGTCAATGACACAAAGCCTAGTTTAATCATTGTTTGGATATTTGGTTTAGGGGTAAAGTCTCCTGCTTTTTCTGGTTCGTTGTGATATGAACTGCTGGACACTAATAGGACTTAAGCCATTTTAATGAAATGGCACAGAGATGAGAGACATGAAGAACAGATGAAACTCTGTTTTAAGAGGTTGCTTTGTTCAAGTTATTTTGTCAGTATTATGATTTTGATGCACAAGAACGTGTCATTGAAATTTTTATTTATTTGATTAAGTGCAGTATGAATGGGCCTTGACATCAGCTTTATTTACCGTTTGTCATTTTGACAAGCAGAACAGATTTTTTTATACTTGTCAAATAGATGAAATAACTTGTTCAAAACAGAAAGATTAAACAGGTAAATCATCTAAACTGGTGAATGACTGTCAAGTACTGTTAGCCTGCAGCTAGGAATGAATTTCCTAATACTCTTTAATTTATAACATTGGTGGCCACTGGCTAGTTTTTATGCTGGTCATTTAGATTGCTTTGTTAGCACTTTATTAGGCCAACTTCTGGTGGTTTCTAGAACATTGTAAATGCTGCTCTCTTTATCCCCCAAAATAGCACAGAGATGACAGGGAATGGACAAGGTTGTAATATTTCCCTTATCACCTAGAGTGATATTGAGAGAGAGAGAGAGTTGGCATAAAGAGCATGTGCAGAACACCAGGATGATAATAATATGAGCTTCGAAACATCAAAAATATACTTCACTTCAGCATATCATCATCATTGTTTGATATTGTGATTTCTTTGTAACTTTTTACTTACTTACTCAATCTTTATTTTGTTGTTCAGGTGTTCGCAGAGAGATGCAATGATATTTTAGGTTTATCTTATGTCATTGGTTGTTTAAGAATGTAAGTTTAGGGGGAAAAGGTGTCAAAAGATGTTCATGTAATTTCTATCAGTATCCATGGAAACAGTCTGGAACTGTCCCTGGAGCAATTTGTATTTATGTAAGTCTGAGCAAAAAATTATACTGATATGTGGATACACTTATTAATATATGTAAATCTCTGTGATCACACACACAAACTGTGAACAGTGAGCAATATTTAACCCATCCAACACACCAGTAGTGAACACACACACACACCAGATGCAGGAGCAGTGGGCAGCATTCCTTGCATTTGGGTTAAGGGTCTTGCCCAAGGTCTGGATGTCAGTCCTAGGAATTGAACCAGCAACCCTTCGGTCATGAGCCTGGTTTTCTAACCTCTAGACCATGGCTATATTGTTAAAAGAAACTTGGTTTCAGCTCAGTTTCAGAATGGTGTCTGGAAACACTGTTTGGAAATTAAAGTTCCAGTTCATTTTTTTTCTTTCAAATAATTATGGTATTGTCTTGTGCAGTGCTGCATATTCTTGATCATACCAGAACACATTAAAAGTTTATCTTGATTAAAATGTCATACTCACATGCTCACAGATGCAGCTGTCTCTGCACCACAATTGCCACTACTTTGTAAGTTATCTTAACCTTGAAGTTAGCAAAAAAATGATGCAATTAGTGTAGAAATGCTTATGCATTGTACAGAGTGTGGACCGGCTGAAAAGATTTAATATATGGTTGCTGGACATGACTGCTTTCTTATCTTCATAATGTCAAACAGTAATGTTTAAAAATTTATGCTATTTAAAATTGATGCGTGGCCTACATACAGTAATATTACTGGTCGGTCACTACCTATTTCCTAGTTATACTTTTTATAGGTTGCTAAGGATATATATATATATTTTTTAGGTGAGGTGGGTCTTAGTTTTTTATGAAAACCGGTTATAGAAAATATTAATATAATTAATTAAGAGGTTACAGAATGGTGTCATAGCTTATTAATTAATTACATATTTTATTTTGGCATGATCATCTAGAACTCCTGCAATTTAGGCTAATGAAAACGCCATTCCAGTAATTACTTCAAATAGTTCCTCCACTTTACTGCATTAAACTGAGAACCCACACAATACAACTTTAACTGGTCAGTCACACATAAATTGCTGATTTGAAGATTAATCCAAAATGAACAGTAGTTTGTTAAATACTGCAAGTATGTCTATAGGGTATATTAATGATTAGCATACATTTAGACAGTTCTACACCCTTGAAAGACCCCAGTTTATTTCTTATTAATTTAACTTGACAAGTTCATTTTCAGATTGGGTTGATAATATTGCTCTAGATGATATTCCAGTGTTCCAAATTGTTTCTCACAAAAATAAGAAAACATAGATTTTAAAAGCCGAATCCTTTTTAAGTCTTTGTTTAAAAGCATTAAACTGTAAACATATAGCAATGTCCAAGCTATTAAAACAGTCATCCTCTCTACAGTGAGCAGCTTCTCACAGTATACACAGATTCAGCCATACAATACAGAGTGCACACTCAGAGACTATGTATTCGTGTGTGTGTGTGTGTGTTTCAATCCCTGCATTCTCACTCCCCCCTCTGGTGGCCATTTGGAGTTCACCTTTCATTGGTTTAGTTAGTGCCATGGTTTCTTTGGTTCAATGAGTTAACTGATCTGTTGCACCTGCTTCTGTTCCCTTTCTCTTACAACTGTCTCCTACATTAGCGTCATTTGTAATTTTGAGTATTGCCCAGTCTTGTTCAAGACCAAGCCCTGTTACTCTTAATCATTGTTAAGAATTTACTTGCCTGCTTTGTGCTGCATGAGAACCCTTATTCTAAGTCCTAATGTTTCCTGATATCCCATTCATGTGTCCTGCCCTGTGTGTTCCTGTATGTCCTGGTTTCTTTCAGCCCCTGTCTGTACTCTGGTCTACCTCCTGTTGAATAAATCTTGGTTCTTACACATGCATTCGGTCTCTTGCGCATTTTGTGAGAGTAGATTTATAGCCGTTAAGGTTATTGTTAAGGTGACAGAAGTTGGTCCAGAAAACACTGATGATTACTGAATTCCAAAATAAATGGCCCACCCTATTTACAGTGAGTGAAGTAAGTATTGGTAATATTTTATCATTCTTTAAATATTTGCCAGTTTTCTCAATGCAGTTTACAATGTCTCCTCAGAGATGGAACTGTCTCCGTCAGCTTTTCTTTTTTCTCTGTTAAATGCAATTCATGGAGATGACGACTTCACTGTGATGTTCATCGCATATTCCTCTGTCAGCTGCTATTTGATGAATCTGTGGTTGGAGGGCTGGAGTGCTCTGGTGGAGCGAAACCCAGGCCTTTTGCCTTTTTTCCCTTCTCCTTTAGGTATTGTATGGCATCTACATATCAGTGACAAGGAAAACATCTGATAATTGTTTCTCTATTTAATCAAGAATGTTATTTAATGCTGCTGTAGATCTGGTTCCTTGTTAAATGTGAATGTGGAATTCATCTCGTGTTAACAAATGTTTGTCAGAGCAGACTGTTTAATCTGTCTCATTTTGGTAGACATAACCCTTATAAGTAGCCTATAATGTCAAAGCACAGAGACCACTGTTTGTATTTAAATCGCATTTAGAAAATGTGTCTCTTTTGTAATTACACACTTTGGCCCAGGTGTCATATTTATAGGGCCACAAATACATCTTGAATGGTAAGAAAGTGAAAAATGTTTATTTTTTCCCCCTACCTCAGTGATTAATCTAAATGCTTTCATTCTTACCACAGATGTTTTAGTGCTGGACATTTCTGTTTGGGGAGGATAATTTGAATTTAAGCAAAGTTGTTTTTCAAGTGCTTCGTACATTAGACCACAATAAATGTTTCAGTAACATGCATTTACCTTGTCTTGCTGCCCTGTGGAAATTTGCTATGAATACAGCAGGTAGAAATAATCCACTTGAAATGTATTAAGGCTATGTATAATACTTGTGCAGAGTACTTTCACAAAAGTTGATCAGTTTTCACAGTTACTTAATGCATTCATGTTTCATGAACATGATGGAAAAAATGGATTGAAATGTAATCTTTTACACTGGAGATTATCAAACTGGATAGAAAATTCACATGTAACTGAAATGTGTAAGCCTTAACTTTTGAGCCTGTGCATGTGCTCTAACCACAGCCATGATACTTCAGAAACATGCATGCATTTCTTTAAGAACTGTCTCCATAAGGTCAGCTTTTTCACACTCATTACTTCATGAAGACAGTGAATCCTGAATTCCATAAAAAGCCTTGCCAGACGTGCATTTCAGTGTTTTCATCATTAATGTTTTATAACGCTGTGTTTTCTGGACTGGTTTGCCAGACTGATAATACAGTAAAATGTAAAAATCTTATTAGGAAAATAATGGTTTTGACAATTATTTATTAGCAGTAAATATGTTTTTATAAAAATGGCTGTGAGTTTTATATATTTGTGTGTTCTGAAAAGAAACGTTCAAAAAGTTTCGCTCTGGTTTAGCTGTCACTAGGTGGCACTACATTCAAGGTGGAGAAAGTAAAGAGTACCATGGTTTGTCGGACGTTAATTTATCATGAACCAACACAAATCCAATACGCTGTTCTCAGTCACAAGGCTGAAATAATTCCGCTTTGACAAATAACACATTATGAATGCGCAGATAATGCGTAGGAATTAATAGTTTGTTCCATTTTGGGTCGCTAAATTTAACCTCGTTGTTACTTTATAGGTCCATATCGCGTATTAGAAGATCTGGAATCTGGGAAGGTCCTGGAATTGGTCTCTGTATCAACAAGAAATAATTTGATTTGAAAGTTAAAAAGCTTCATGCTAGTTCGAATGTCATACAACTGCAGAGTCAGTGGGATGCAGATCACGGACAAGACACAAATTTCAAACACTGACAGCAGCTTCAATTGTGCATTCACCAGCTAAGTCAAATGTTCAAAAAACTGTCAGAATCCTGTACCCACTATTTAAATAGACCTATATGACACACGTTAAAAGCAACACGAATTAAGAAAGAACTGTTTCAAAATGTGTTCACAGGAAAGTGGTAGAAGGAGCACCTAAGGGCAAATATTTACTGTAAACACGTGTAACTGTCTGTGTTTGCGAGGGTCAAGACAGTGCTGATAGGTTGTCCATGTAGGGGGCTTGTTCCCTGTCCCCTGACCAACCTCCAGTTACAGTAGCCGTCCACCTCCCTGTTTTTTTCCCCTAGTTTACCCATGCGGTGTTCACGCGCTCTACCCAGGCATTCATTGGTGAGGAGATACACAAACAACGTTTTTGACCAATGAGAGAGTAGTTCTTGAGCCCATTCACCATGTCCATGTGGTGTCCACACGGTAGCACATCATACTGTGAGTCGAGAGTGATGGCTGGGGCCAGTAACTATATAACACTGGAGTCCTCACAAAGTGTCGTATACCCACAGTGAACCGAGACATTAACAATTGCAAAATATCTCAGAAAGAAAAGAAATAAGATTTTGTTTTCAAATAGCATTGTGCCTCACAGCTAGGTGCACGGCAAATTTGATTATTTTAGCTGCAGGTAGACCAGACTAAAACAGACTAAAATTAAATATATTCTGAACGAATTTTTGTTTTCCAGTATTTTGTGATTGAACGGAAAAAATGGTTTTGATTACAAAGAAACCGAAAACCTTTGAGGTTCAATTCAGTGATCCCAGCAAAGCTTATTACAGCAGTGGAGACAAGGTGGCCGGGAAAATCGTAATTGAGGTGACGGAAGTGACTAAAGTATCAGCAATACGAATTTACGGAATCGGCTGCGCAAAAGTGGAATATATCAAGGGAAAGCAACGATGTCGAAAGGAAATAGATTATCTTAAATATGAAGACGTTATTTCATTAGACCACCTGCCAACTGGTAAGGGACGGAGTTCAGTTTGTCTTTTGCTTTCTTTCACTTGTTGCTACTGACAGCACTCATGCTACAACTACTAGGCCTACTGCAATGCTATAAGTAAAACACAACGACAATAACAACGACAGTTAGAATAACAACAAAAACAAAACCTTTGCATTCATTTGAGAACGAGATTCTCTATACTGCATCCCTCTTAATAGCTAAAGCTATTTTTTTTGGTTTATGAAGGTAGTTGATAATCAAACATTGGTTCCTTATGCATTCAATTTAATTTCCTCTCCAGATCAAGATGGCTGTGTTATCCTGAGGCCTGGTAACAAGTATGAATACATGTTTGGATTTGAGCTTCCACAGCCAGGGTAAGTTTCCTTGGATACTGACATCCCATGCAAAATGGATGCACACTTTCAACTGAGAGAGTTTGTCAATCAAAATCTGTAAAAACAATCTCTCCTCTGTTTTAACAGGCAACTCGTGTCCTCTTACAAGGGGAAGTTTGGTTGTGTAGAGTACTATGTCAAAGCAGTGATGGAGAGGGCCTCTCAGTCAGCACTAGAGTGCAAGCAGCATTTTGAGGTGGTGGAACCTTTGGATGTGAACACCCCTGACCTCATGGTGAGTCAGCTCACACACAGACCATAGTAAACCTTAAGGCAAATGTTTAACTGTAGTTGTCTCATTCTGAATGATGTATTTTTAAGTTTTCAGTACCCAAGCAAAGGTGTTCAGAGATTCAAAGACTTTGACCTGACCTTATTTTTTCTCATTTCAGGCTCCTGCTGCTGGCACAAAGGAGAAGAAAGTCACCTGTATGTTTATACCTGATGGCAAAGTGTCCATCACTGCTAAGATTGATCGTAAAGGCTACTGTGAGGGAGAAGACATTACCATTAGTGCCAAATTTGAGAACCAATGCTCGCGCATCATTGTCCCAAAAGCGGCCATCGTTGCAAAACACACTTACAGGGCCAATGGACACACCAAGGTTTTACGGGAGAAGCTGTGTGCTGTGAGAGGTGACCATGTCATTTCGGGCATGTATGGCGTATGGCAGGGGAAGAGTCTTCATGTACCTAAGCTCAAACCCACCATTCTGGGCTGTGATATTATCCATGTGGACTACACTCTTATGGTGAGCAAGGAATTTGAAGCCATCAGTTCAGGTCAAGATAGACAGCATAGTGATTCTATAAGTCTAGTTGCCTAGTGAAGCTAACCACCAAATGAAGCATATGCTTGATGCATCATCTTAATGCAGTTGAATTTCATTTTGCATTGCATCTTTGATTTGTTGTGTTCTAGGTCTATGTCCACATTCCTGGAAGTGATAAACTGATTTTGGAGTTGCCACTGGTCATTGGGACCATCCCTTTCAATGGGTTTGGTAGCAGGACCAGTAGTGTGAGTAGCCAGGAAGGAAGCATGTCCAACAGCAGCGGGGTGTCTGTACCCTCATCTCCCCCAAGTTATAGTGAGTTCCCTCAGGACAACTACACTGATAACCCCTTTGCTCCACTGCTGGATGACTTTGATGAGGATGACAGTCCTATCTGCATGCATACTCCCGGGCTCTACCTGCCACCGCCCCCTGCTTACACAGAGGTACAGATATGGCAGTATCAGCAGCTTTACATCACAACGTTATATGTAAGGATTGCTCAAGTCGGCTTCACATAACTAAGGCTAACCATATGTCTCTCTCTCCCTCTCTCTCTCTCTCTCTCTCTCTCTCTCTTGCTGTCTCTTTCCATGCTCTCACATTACAGGTGGATGAAGAAAACCACAGCAGCCCCATCGTAATGCAATTCAGCTGAAGAGCTTCAGCTGCTTGTAGTTTGTTGGGAATTCTAAAACAGGAGGATTAGAGAATCAGCGTTGACTGCAATATGAAGACAAGTCCTTGGAAGTGCATTGGATGTCAAGGAAAGACTGATGTTCCAAGAATTGTGGGCAGGAAAAGTTTTCTTTTTTCCTGGTATTGAATTGCAGAGAAGTGTTGCTTGAAGTAGGAGAACTCTTACTATAGTCTTAGTAAGTCATGTTGATTGAAGATGTCTGAGTTGGTTTAGCTAAGATTCAGCCCCTTGGGGATAATTACATTCTTATAGTCAGCCTTTGTTTTGCTTAAATATTGGCTGGGATATCCTCAGTAAAAAGACATCTGGGAAGTATTTTCAGATTAAAGCTGGGCTTTGCCATATTGGTGTAATATTCAGTCTCTGTATCCCACAGGAAGTCATGTTGTCATTCCATCTCAGGTGTTCACTCAAGAGCTTTTTTAAGAGCACTATTGTTCTGCCTGGTTTTTAGGGATACACTTATTGAAATGCCATGTATTCTCTTAAACAATTAGCATGTATTCAACATGTATTTGTATAATATTGTATTTTTATTAATGAACATCAGTAATTTTTTTCTAACTCAGTTTTTAAAACGATATACCCTTCTTATTTTGTACTTGGTAGTTCACATTATACCTTTGTGCTTTGTGAAGTATTTCACATGCACTTTATTACGCCATTGTATTTATAGTAGAAAATATATCTGTAAATATCTCTATATATAAATTATTGATGCACTGCTGAGGTTACGTTTTGGTTTGGACTATCCAAATTTATTTCATTTACCTAGTTCAGTGAACTGACTGAATTGCTTTGGATTGTATTGATTTGTAGCACTTACGAATACAATTTTTTTAATTGTGACCCCATGGGTTAGACACGAATTCAAGAAAAATAAAGATTAAGACAGTTACCAATCTCTCTGCCTCTGTTCATTATCTTCATGATAAAAACCATCTTTATTTTTGCACATCAACATTATAACCTGAAAAGATCATGGGAATCATTATTCAGCTCAAAACTGTAATCATCAAAGATAATACTTTGATTCCTCTGGATGGTTCATTGAAAAGGTTTAGACTGTTTCCCTAATGTACTCTCCAATCCCATCACTTTCACTGAGAAGGAAATTCAATTACAAGAACGCTTTAGAATATGTAAATTGAAAGGAAAAATATTTATCACTAGACTCCCAAAGCATAGTTTTTCATGGCGTTATAAAACAATAATTTCGATAAAGTCATTTTCATTGAGAAGGTGCAAGGGTAGTGTGGAAGCATACAGTATGGGAGAAAATGAGTTAGTATGAGAGGGCATGGAGGGCAAAAGCAGTCTGAGTGGACAAAGGGACAGGGAGGAAGTCAGCATGAAAGTAGGCGAAAGGTTAATATTCGGATATATAAAGGGTGCCCCGTTGGTTTCTAACACTGTCCAAACAAGATCTCTTATCATGTGCAGTTGTTGGAGCCTATTTGCAGCCTGAGATCAACTGGAAACAATTCATGCACAGCCCTGTTGTTTGTTTGTTATATTTCATATGGTACATACTGTAAAATGAATTACAGTTATGTAATAGGACATTTGTGAGCCAGGTGATGTAAGATTTTATAAATGACTAGAAAGAAGCAAAGAGAACATGGTAAATCATGCTGTCATAATCACCTATGACCAAACCATAGTCCCAAGTTAAAACACTTACAGATAACTCTTCGAGAGCTTATATTTCTGGGTAAAACAACACGCAAAATGAGAGACAAATGAGATCTCTCACAGTGTATTTATTTTATGATTTCCTTTGTGTTTCGGCGGTTGTGTGAAATGATTAGTTTGCTATGTTTGGCCTTCATTACTTTTATGACAAACAGGTGCAAACGATATCAGGCTACTGACACATTCCAAATTCACAATGATCATTTCAAACTTAGGCTGAAGATTTTTTTTTTTTAATCTTTAACAGTCCATTCTGGAAAGAGAGATCATGAGAAATGCCATTGCTGGGCAAAATGTGTTCAAACAATACGATATGCAACAGCCTTAACAAAGAGCGTGCATGCATTTCTGCTCATAGAGCAGTATGGAGACACAGAGAACATGATCAATCATGACAAGGGCGAGTCCTCCAAGTTGGGAACCGTCATCACATCAGTAACCCGATGCTGTTGTTTACTTGCTCTGCAGCTGTTGCTACACAGAGATCCCTCTCAAAAAAGGTATCGGTGTCACTCCTCTCTGCCCCCTCCTTCTCTCCCTGCTGCCTTTTCTAGCTCTTCCCCTCATTACAGCCGACTCGCTCGATCCATCTTTGGAGTTCCATCCGAGGAGGAGAGGGTCACCTCTTCATCAAAACTCTCTGGTCCTTAGAGGTTTCTGTATGATTGCAAACAAAGCCAATGCGCCTGCTGCATTATATCTGTTTGTACTCAATGAATTAGTGAAAATCACCCTGTCTTCTGAGACCACTTCCCTGTTCAAACAGGAATGCCACATCTTAAAATTTGAGCTGGCATCCATCATTACAAGACTGATGAGTTTGCTGAGCCATCTAAAATCAAAATGTCAGGCACTCCCAGATCCAGTCTCCGCAGAGGAGTTGTAAGAAGTGACACAGTAAAAGTAGAATGAATTTGAAGTGAAGTGAAAACCTGAGATTCCAAACATTGCATTGCATTGCCTTGTATCTGCATCTGCATGCACATCTCAAGGCATGATAAAACACTGCAGCTGTAGAAGAATACAATGGTCAACATATCAGATGGGCCACATACCAGATTGTATCCACAGATCGTCTTTTGAAAATTCATTTTGAACGACATTTTATTATTCCCATTGTAGTTCTGTATTTTTGTCTTTGTGCCTATGTAATAACTGATCAGTCTTTTGTACCTTATTGCTTGCTCTGGTTAGTTATTATTTTCCTTGCTCCAGGCATAGACAGTGGCAAGTATTATTATTGAGAGAGTTACAAAAATACTTCAGTCAAGGATGTTTCATGATGCATCCATAACCAAAACAAGTGCTACCGCATTGATTTTATTATTAGTGCAAAAATATCTTACCTTATATTCAGTTTAAAATGCTAATTTATATATATAATATTGCAGTTTATCCTCATATGATACTAAAACATTCAAATTGATTGTGCATCTTTAAAATGGAGATTTGCTTGGGCTTATTTTTAAAACAAACAACCTAAAATCTTTAAGACCAACCAAGGTATCATCAGTTGCTTGGAGACAAATGGTTTGAAGAGCAGCATTGGTCAATGAAGTCAAAGAGGACAACTAACGAAAGACTGGCAGTGCTTTCGCTTCCTCCAGATTACCTGTTTTCTCTCTCAGCTGTTAATGTTATCATATCCAGCAAGTTCTGGAACCAAGAACTGTCGAGACTCTCATTGCATCTTTGTTACAGAAGATTTTAATATAGCACTTTGGTTTCCCTTCATGTAACGTGACACCTTAGAAATGTTCTGTACGCCTTTGCTGACTCACATCGTCCGGGGGGGGGGGGGGGGGGGGGGGTACACGAAAGGGGAAGTCCAATGTCTGTGACAAATAGCTAACTGTGTTCCTCTGTGACAGAAACGTGCTGTTGACACCTTGAAAGAATCTGTATGATGAACGGTCCATAGGTACTGTTATGTAAATCAGATTCATGCACCATACCTACATGCAGGGATTGTGCTTGAAAAGCTGCTTTTGTTGGTAGCTTCTTATATCGGATACCTTCTTTAATATGACTGTTGATCAGAACAATGAGATTAGAGCATGCATTATTCAGCGCAGACCATGGAAATGAAAGAAAATTGTTTTTGTAACTGGTGTGCTCCAGTTAGAGACTGATTTATGCTGTTTGTTTAAAGGCACCTCTATAATGGGAAAGTGACATTTGAGATGGCTTATCTTCCTTGACAGGGACTGCCTTCTTTGCTCTGCAACTGGCCTTGGTCTGCGATTCTTATTACTCAGTTATACAAGAGGGGAGCAGGTCTTGCCTTGTGATCTTTTTGTGCTTAGAAAAATCATATTGTTAATTGTATTTTAATTATATCTATATTGTTAATTATAATCATATTGTTAATCATATTATGATTATACTTGTTTCCTTTATAAATGCATTGATAAGCTTGTACTTGTGCAATGGACTACCTCTCATTTTAAAAGAGGTGATGCTGACCTGTTTGTCCAACATTTGCAAACTTTAATGGGTGTGGACCAGAGATGTTACAAAGTTCATAAGTGCATAATCTGGTCCACCACCCATCAAAACTTCATTGTAAGTGAAAAAATCAGTTGTACTGCGTTATATAACTTTAGAGATACCCTTCCACAGTTTGAGAGAATGAAACTGTTTCATCATCTAGATGTGCTCATAAATTGGTGGTGACTGCAGCGGTGAAGTTTAATGTCACCGCAGCGAAAGTATGCCACAGCTAAGCTCTTTTTCACTTGACCCCAATGTCTCTGAGAGCAGCCAGCCCATGTATCCCCCTCATGCTGTAAGAGTGAGGTTCCCTGATCTGCAAAATAATCTAGCTCTCTGGACAGCAACATTAGGCTAACGAATGAGATAATGAGCAAACTAAGGTCATTCACTTCATTTATATGCAAATCTTAATTTTATCTAAAAAAATTTAAAAAAAAAAATGAACTTGGAAAAACTCAACAGAATGACTCCTTTGTTGTGAAGACTAATGACCTAATGGTTTCTTCCCTATGGGTGCATCCCTTACTATCTGACTGTAGAATAGGTGCATATGATTGTATATTAAATGCAGAGTGTTGCATGTGGGGCAACATTTGTCACATGTTCTGTTTCTCATCTGTTCTCAAACACATTTCAGTATACTACACTGTATGTTGCGATATGTTGTTTGGCAAGCTGTTGATGTTTGTTTTCATGTGGAAGATTTGATATTTTTGTCCATGAGTTTGATCTGGCCTGTAGAGCTATTATTTCAGTTAACACATCTCCTCAGTCAACCATAAATCCACACCAGAAAATACATCACAAAATGGAATAATCCACTGTTTTAATGTGTTGCCTTAAAGTAAACATGAATTACTGGAATGACAAAAACTGTTAGTAATTAAACCATGCAGAAAAGGGCACAATGTGGCTTGTTCAGATGTTGTGTAGATTAATATACAAACAACATTATGCAGACAGGATCAGCTTACTCATTAATCTTCCTTAAGGACGTATGAAATATCGCAAGGAGACGGCAAGGAATTAATTAGATGTTTAGGCCCTTACACAGAAATTTAACTTCTGCTCTGAGCATCTGTTCCAAGTATCTGTGAGGGGTAAAAAGGTGAAGCATACATTATGGATAAAAGGTATTTATTTGAAGAAAATAATACTGTATGCCTTTTATTGTCCTTAAAGAAGAATTCCAAAACAATTTAAATGCCATGCAATTCAATACATAACAGCAGTGTGCAGGGTAAACATTACAGGACCACTTTCTCAGCTGAATGCTCTATCATTTTTTTTTTTAGAGAAAGTACCCCCTTTGACATCAGAGAGAACATTTGGAGAATGCTCAGATTGGAAGTGAATGGAAGGTCCAGTTTAGGCATTCTTCACTGCATTGAAATTTTTATGAGTGTGACATTTAGCATTGTGCGTTGTCTGGACTCTTTGCACACAAATCTGAAGTCTCTTTGCTTATAATGTCACGCTGAACAAGAACAGGGCTGCGACAAAGTAGGGTATAGTGTGTACTTGTCACCAAAGTAAGGTGACAAAGTACATATTCTCACAAGGTCTGGAGTAAAGAGGCAATAAAGCCAGATTGTGTCTGAAATGTATAAACCAATGATACATTGTGTTGATACATTCTCTTAGCAATTACTAACATGAACTGTTTATGTAAAAGAATGAATTGGGCTAGTTCTCCTTTTGTATTTGACTCTGAGTATTGTAGACAAATGGCAGTATTCTATTCTTCTGACTTAGCCTTGACTGTGACCTTTTAAATAAAGGCTGAGATACAGTGTTACCCATTAACAATCTTCTTTGTAATAAAATGGTCATTTTATGACTTTGTGATCATTTGATTATCACAATACATTTGGTGGAATACACAGCCCACAGATATTACTTAATTCAGGTCTCATGAATTTGTATGGCTTTACTGAAATATATTTTGGAATCACTAAACATATGATTTAAAATTCAACAGCTATCCCATTATTTATGGTGGGGTGGAGTCCTTTTATTTTGTGTCACTTAAACTAAATGAGTTTCCGACATTATTATTGTCTAGTTTTCCCCAACATCTGTGAAGGATTGTTAAAATGTAATTTCCTCAGAAAAGATCAAAGAAATGTACTGAGGAAAACCTCAACAAAATGTTTTCTTGTCTGTCCAGAAGACTAATGACATTCACCTTGGGTTAAGGGCACAAACAAAGCTTTTATAACAATGTTAGTTCAGTTTAGCCCCTCTTGGTACGTTGAGATGAGTCTGTGCATGGCTGTGCTCGACATGTGTGTGTCTCTGGGCCTCACTCTCAGTTGTTCAGGTCAGATGGATGCATTGCCCTACATATGGTGAGGGAAAGCAGTGCAAAAATATGGGGCGTCTATAACATGGACATTTCTCAAATTACAAACAAAGCTAGAATGACGTATCCGCCTTCACATATCCGCAGTTACATTATCCACCTCTTCTGACAACAGTGAGCCAGTAAGTATTTTGCTACCGTGATGTGTTCCTGTGTCAAAGTATCCCAGGTCAGATCTGAAATGTTTTGATTGCTTGAAGTGGTCTGCAGTGGCAGTTACTTGTTAACATTGTATCACACTTCAAAAATGTGAAAAGAAAGAATAAAAACATCCACAATTTTTCCTTCATAGAATGAGAAACAGAAAGGGAACAACATAGTAGAGAATGGTCAAGGGCCTGCTTGAAATTACAGCCACGTTAGTGGATTCATTAGGAGTGTAGCCAGGAGCAACAGCATCTGTCAAATCTCCCTTGACAGCTGAAATAGATTTGTTCATGTTTGATGCACAGCCCATTGTAAATATTTGATGAGCCAACCAAACATATTCTACAAAACAGAATCAGTGTCCTCAGATCACATTTGTTTCATGTGATGTCAAATTGTGTTGCAGCTATTTCGTTGCCATCAGTTTTTAGGTCATTGCCTGCCAGTGTCACAATTATTTAAGCAGTTGATGGCCATGATGAATAAACACAGCCTCCTTTTTCTAAAGGTCATGTGAATTCTGCCATGTCCATCAGGACGCTCTCGGAGGCAGTTTAATGCTTGATAAAAGCCAAATACAGGCCCAGGTCGTTGATGGCTACTTACAGATGCTTTCAAGACTCTTCCCTGCTTAGAGTGGCAGCACCAGACTCTCTGACAGTTCCTTTGTGTTTGTGTGGCTAGCAATCCAGGGTGGAGAGGGACACTAAATTAGGGCTCTTACTACCATGTTAAGGACCAAAAAGCTATAAGAAACAGATTCAAGGTGAAGATAGAGAACAAGTGACTGAGAGTTATGGTGCTGAAGAAAGTACAGCTGAAAAGGCTTTGATTTGAATGTCCAGTGAGGGTCTGGTGCCATCCTGTGCAGACACAGTTGGATTTATAAAATAACTGAAGATATGTGTAGCTACACCAAGTGGGTTTTGAGATATGCAATGCAAACATGAAAAAGGCAAAACTTGTGAATGCACCACTGACATTTTGGGAATAATATCCCACCTTATGCCATTTTTCATATCATAGGAAAACGTGTATGAATAGTGCCTAAAGTGCAGAATTAAGGTAGAGAAAGAGGGAAGAGAAGGAGGTGCACAGTGAGTGCATGTGTGGGTGTCTGTGTGTTATGAGGTTCAGTTCCATTGCCTTGGACAAACTGTGCTTGACAAACAACAGCAGATCTTGAGCAAACGTGCGCACACACACACAAACACACACACACACACACACGCACACGAGCACACACACACACATGCACACGAGCACACACACACACACACACACACACACACACACACACACACACACACACACACACACACACATGCACACGAGCACACACACACATGCACACGAGCACACACACACAAACACACACACACACACGCATGCACACGATTACACACACACACACACACACACAAACACGCACGCAAACACAAACACACACACACACACACACACACACACACACAAACACGCACACACACACACACACACACACAGGTGCAAAATACTTGAGTAGGACAAAATGGATTGCAGTCTGTCATAAGACGTCCTTGAACTGCTTTTGTTTTCTGAGCACGGCCACTCTTCTTCCCTGAGACAAGCCAAGTGCCACATTATAATTAAAGCAAATGAAAGGCAGTGACCAGGACTCGCTCTGCTGAACTATAATTAACTGAATGTGTTGTTTGTGTGTGCTCATTTGTTTCAACTTGAGAGGATCCTCTTGTCCGTCAAGCAGGTATACAAGTAAATTATATTTATTTCTGTCCCTGTTTAAATTACGTATGCATAAGAAGAATATGTATATTGGTATGTATACAGCAGAGTGTATTACAAGTGGTTACGTGAGTTTATTTGTCTTTTGTTGCCACTGCCCACAGAGAATAAGAAGAAAAATGAATTCCAAGAAAAAAAGAACAGAGTGAACTTTGTTAAAAAAAAAAAAAAGAACCTAGATACAAATGTGTACATACATTTGTCATCCAGAAGTCTTTGTCTGTCAATGTTTATCAAAGCTATTGGAAATTATAGGTACTGCACGCAGACCACATACACTGAGAACCTGATTTAATAAGAACATCAATAACAGCTTTAATTTGGTTCAGCATAAAAATAAAACTGTCAGGTCTCTGTCCCTACCTCCATGTCCCCTGGCCAATCAGAGCCAAGTTAGACCTGATTGGCTAACTACTTTTTTAGTCAGTTGTATGCACCTGTCCCCAATGTATTCCTTTATTATGTCTGTGTATATATACACCTGTGTTTGTGCCCTTGTGAAATCGTACACTAGCTGTATGTTCCTTGTTTTGTTGTTGCCTTGTTGTCTTTGTTGTCCTGTTAGACTTGCTCCTTGTTTCCTAGTTAGCCCTGATAACCCGAGTTAGATTGTTTGCCCTATTCCTATTGTTTAGCCCTATTCCCTCTATTTAGCCCTGTTCTCTGTTTTGAGATCCGGTGTATTTACCCTAACTTGCTCTTGACTTGGATTATGATTTGGATTTTAATAAAGGACTGCCTGCATTTGCATCTGGTCTCCTCTCAGTTTGTGACAAAAACGTTCATTTTCTCTTTTAAATTTAAGGATGCCACTACAATTCATGGTGTGTATAAAATACCGCCTAAAAGGGCTCAAGTGCAATTACCTCTAACTTGGAATGCCAGCTTTCTTGCCACCCTGCTTGTCCAACTTGGTTTGTGTGTTCCCCATACTCTATTCTCCCACTTGCACAGCAAGATCTGTTTATCCAAGTGCTTGTGGAAAAATCCATATCCAAACATCAACAGCTTGCCAATCCATAATGTCTTAATACCAGGAAACGTGTATTAGATAAAACACCATGATTTCCTGTGTGTGAGTACACCTTCACACTTACTGAAATTCCAACCAAACACCCCACATTTAATGTGTCTTACAGAATATTGTGCTTAATCAACAGTGCCCTCGATGCCCAGTTTAGTGAAGCTGGGAAAAACAACAGAGATAGTTTTAGATGCCTACGTGCAATATCTGACATCCGAGTGTGCACCTGCTGTCCTCAACGTAGGCTCATGTAACCAAATTATTTGTACTGGGTGGGGAAGCTTGATGGCTGGACACGTCAACCCTTTTGAGAGAGATCAAAAACTAACTGAAATTTTTGGGGCTGAGGGGCTCTTTCTCTACCAGTAAAATCGCTGAGCTGTTTAATAGTTCTGTCTAATCAACGATGTCACACTGCTCTGTAACTGTACAAAGGCCCTCGTCACTAGTCTGTGTGGATTTCAGAGCCTGTGAATTGTAATTGCTCAATGCCCTTTGTTTTACCGGTGGAGGAGTAATACACTTCTTAAAAGACTGTTTCGATGGCACGTTCATTTTAAAGGCTGCATTAGGAAGACGCGTAAGCATTCACGAATGCCCAACCGCTACCACCCTCTGTGCCCCTTCTACCCTACGGTCATTTTAATCTCTTTGACCTGCTGCCTACTTGGGCTCTGGTTTCAGTCCTGTCAGCCTGCAGTAATGTTCCACGAGCTGAGTTACTACATTTCCTTGAATAAAGCCGAGTATCTATTCCCAGGAGAGCTGTCTGGACGGGACTTAATTTGGGAATATGCTGTCTCAGTCAAGTCCCCTTTGTAGAAGTGATGTAGGAAGTCTTTGATTCATCTTGGCCTGAGCTGACCAACATCTTACATTATATCTTTTCCAGCTTTGTACTGTTTTCGTACGTGTCTCCAACACGTTTTAACGGTTGTCTTCATATGCCGACAATCCTGTATATTTTCAAAGGACCACAGCAGTGTAGGGGAGGTATGGATTTCAAAATAGCATGTATACTCAAAATGAATGAATAACAGTAAAAAAATGACTTGACATAACATCCCAACAGCAGCTTCCACAGCTTACAGAGGTGCAGTGTGTTATGTCCCTGACTTAAGGGCATGTTACTGGTCTTTCTTCAGAAGGATAATCTTACTTTGATCTTTCCCAAACCAAATCAGAGTTAAGCACTATGATTCCCAGCTCCTGCGCCAGTTAATGTCTAGCCAAACGGACAAAGCTCAGTTTATTCACCAGCCCTCAAAAGGGTCAGCAGTGATGAATGTCAGTGAGTTCATGTAAAACAGCTGTTTTGTATTCCAAAACAGAAAATAGAGCGTCATGGGAAGATCCAAAGGAAATATGTTTTGTGTGATTGCTTCATCAGGTCACGAGTCAAAAATACTACTAGGACGTCCATTGACCCACTGATCTCAACTGAGGTCACAGAAGATAGTTATTACCACATATAAGACTTCTGCAGCATTCAAATGCAGGCCACTGTCTTTTAAAACCAGAGCAATGACCCTCCCCAAACAGCACCATGAATGGATGTGCCCACTAGACACTCTGTGACTTTGGCAGGTGAAAACTATTATCAAACGTGACCTTCATTGATGTATACATCCCAAAACAAATGACTACAAAGAGTTTATCTTGTAAATGGAATTAATCGCTCGCTGTGTTATGATTCACATGAGAGACTATATTCATTAAGAAGCCTTCAATTCCAGAAGGGCAATCAGCTTAATTTAAAATAAAACAAAACACAAGCGTCGGCCATACTAAGAAAACAAACTAAAATAGAATACTGGAAAAATACATTTGAGAGTCTGTAAACACAGTAAAATCAACAGTGAATTGTGGAAACAAACAAAACATGTTTGTTTACAGCCTGGAGAGGGTCTTTCAGGATCTCAGTCTCCTTTAAGAGATGACGGACGGAGATGTACTGCTCACTTCACAGCAATGCTGCGTGTGCAACCCTAGCAACAGGAAAGTAAGCACAAGCCTTAGCAACAGCACATTAACTCACACCGTTGCCGCTAAAACGGCCAAGCGCGCATGCACGCACGTACACACACGGTAGTAGCCAGCATGTGCAATCACATTCCGTAATTTCAGGTTGCAGTTCAAAACAGAAATGTGAGACAAGACAACATCCTCATGTTTGTTATTGGCAAAAAGTTTGTTTGAGGAATCCATGAAGTACTGGAAGTTCCGTCTTGTTTAGGAATGACAACATTATTCCTTGTCTTAAATATAGTTAAACCCCACAACATGATTTTAATATATACATACGTGAATGATCATTTGAAAACGAGAAAATACTATATTACCTTTGAGGACAGTGAAAAAGCAGGTAAAGAACTAAATTAAAATGCATTCAGTGTAGGAGGGCAAGTCATTCAGTTCAATTACGTAATTTTTTTTTTACATGGCACTGAAGCGTTCACTTTCTCAGCTTTCATTTTTTGGATGTAAGTCTCACTTATATCCGATAACAAATGCTTCTTCTTCTGCCATGTTCAGGGCAGGCTATAAAGTACGTTTTGACAGAAAGATTTTAAGAATATACACACACATATATGTGTATATATATCTAGGGGTGGTAAGGTAGGTGAAAACAATGATATTTATTAGAAATCCTTTCTTGGAAAGAAGTGATTTTGAGATTTCATGTTAACATAAACTACTGAATCAGGAAAACATGTCAGGCAGCCAGCAAACACACTAAATATATTGCTGAATTTAAATGAAGTGATTAGGGAATAGTACATATTATATGTTGTGCTTAATATGATTTTACCATGAATGATTTTCCTATTAGTAACACGCCACCTACTTGTCATTTCAATGAACTGCTCCTTTTTCCAGGAGCACACGGCAAGAATATGGAAAATTCCACCTGACATAGGCTTAACGTAGGAATGCTTTTTCACATAATATGTGATACAAAATTACAACACATTAACATGTAAGTTCATATATATTTTTAATTTTCTAAGATTCAAACAAAAATATCCTATTTAAAACACTACAGGATAAAATGTACATTATTACATTATATTTTGACAATAAAACATGAGCATCAGTCATCAAAAATACAATGGTAAAAACAATAACATCTTGAAATCTTGACTAAAAACTGGAAATATTTTGTCTTTCTTACGTTAAAAATGTAAAATTTCACAATAAACCAACTGTCCAACAGAACGGTTTACATAAAAAAAGAAAACGTAACTACATAGGCCATATCTAAAATGTTCTGTCTATAAAAAGGTTTCTTTTTTTAAAAAAAAAAAAAGACTTGAAAAAGCTATGCAAAGGGCTGTATGAAGACAGAGCAGCATTTTGAATATGAGCAGATGTGCATGAGGACACCACTGACAGCTTAAACACGTCAGAGTCAGAACTAGCTTCGATCAGAAACTGCAGTCTCTTTGTCTTCATCTGATATCTTTTATCTTCTGAAACAGTCTTTAGAGTAATCTAGTCACTCAGGAAGCTGCCGGACAGAAAACGGTCAGTGCCAAAGTCTCAGAACGCATGGTCTACTGACAGTGAAATCCTGCATGACAAACCCAGTTCGCTGCATCAGTAAATGGCCTCATCCATGTTATCATCGCTGTCCCCTCCAAACTCCTCACCATTGTCAAAGTATGACATAATGTAGTCTGTCTCCTAGTGGAACACACACACACACACACACACACACACACACAGAGTCAGAGGGAGAGGACATGGCAGATAACATGTGATACGGGCTAAACAGACTGTGAAGGCCAGACGGGCTTACCTCCTCAAACTCTTCTTCATCATACTCCTCCTCACCCTCTTGTTCCTCTTCCTCTTGCTTCTTCTTCTCTCCCTCCTCTTCATCAGAACTCACTTGTTCTTCTTTTTTCTCAAGTGTCTGTAAAACCAACAGACAAACAGCAAAGGAAGGTTTGAATGCCGATTAACATATCTCAGCGGCAGCGTGCATTATTTCAGTCGATGTGACTATCTGACTCATCTTTTTTTTTTTTAATTTCTGATAAAATTTGTTTCTCAATTTCATATGAAATCTCAACGGTCCATAAGCAGAGCCAGTTCACAAACCTGTTTATGCTAATTGAAGGCTGAAGGCTAACTGATCTACTTATTACTAGGAAAGTTCCTCTTGAGACTATAGCATAAGCCCAGAAGCAATTAGACTGCTTGGTGTATTGATTTGTACTTTAAATCTTAATCAACCATTCTCTACATAGAGCCCCAAGCAGTGCTGATATGTCACTCCAAGGAGAGAAGCAGTAAGACTCTCAGGTATAAATATTTGGTGTGAAGGGAAGAGAGAAATGTTCAGTTCTAAACAGGTTGATGAGGTATTTTTCCGTACCTCTAGTTTGTGTATAATGTCCTCAGTGTCAACACGGGCCTGAGCGCCTTGTCTCTGCACGGCTGGGGTTTCTGTAACAACAAACAAGTATCTTACTCTGAGACGGGAGGGCAATTGGAGACCAAAAAAACCCCCCCAAAAAACCTTTCACTCGTTTTCTCTCACTGCAAATGTCTGGGAAATGATTTGCGAAGAAATGTCTTTCCGCCTTGCCAGATAACACGCGGGAGCGGGAGAGTCTGGTCCACTCGTTGTTCAGAGGCAAGAAAACTCTCATATTTTTTGTTCTTTGGCCATTCATCCCTCTTCCTACATTCTTTCATTTTGGAGGTGTGTGTGTGTGTGTGTGTGCCAAAGCTGCAGAGAGCTGTCTTGCTGATTTCCCCAGAGAGTGCGATGAGTCACAGGCTTGGTTCGACACTTAAGGAATAAAACAGAGCTACATTCTACTGGTCTGGCTCTCTCTCAGCAGGTCTCATTTATACCATCAGTGGCCTTTCATGTGGGCTACGCAAATGGCCTGGTCTCCCTGAAAATATATGCATAACCACCATGCCATTTCATCTCCATTTTATAGCTTAAATGACCTGCTACATGTTGAGTTTTTAAACCGTTACTTTGATAAAGGCATATGTAGCTAATCCGACAGAAATATTTCAGCGATGGCTTTGCCAAAGTACTAACGATATCCTAGAGCTTAAGAATGTGAAGTGAGAAAATACAGGGCTTATTTAATCAAACAGAAACAGTGCTGTACTCATATGACTGCAGAGGCACTAGATAAAGGGCCTTCCATGTAGAACATGGCCTTGTGGCCAATTTATCTGTGTAGTTTTGCTAAACGGAAGTAATATGTGCAGAATTGGAGAGCAGACAGTGTTGACTTACTCTCTCTCCTGGGCCTTTTAACTCTGACGTGCAGTTCTTTTGGTAGCCGTCTCCAATCTAGAACATAACAGACAGTTACAGCTCCCCAGGAACTAAAAAGCAAAAGGCTGTTCAGCAAAGCTGAGATTAACTAAAATTTCATTCAAGATCTTTCAGACTGTAACATCTATTCTGTAGCATATTCAAAAGAACACATCCGGGGTAATAAATCATTTAATTAACAATTCATCAATCATTTTAATTAGTATCATTTCATTAATCAGTTCATGCATGGCAGTGCCACCTTTAATCATTTGATTAAACACATCCCATTTTTCTGTTGAACGGTATCTGTCTTAATTAAGTACATTGCCCTCCATCTATCAATGGCTGAGGAAGTCGTTGAAAAGCTAACACACTATTTTGTGGTAAATAACGAAAATGTGACAAATTAAGAGGAATAAACACTCTACCTGGGTTCCATTCCATGGTACCATCAGTAAGCTCAGAGTTCTGGTACTTATCTGAATAACGCTCCACATCTACAAAGAGGACAAATCAGGAGGAAAGAGAGGTTGTATTTTAGTGCATGCACACACACATACACACACACACACACACATTCCTGTAAAGTTGGTAACATACACAGTTACCCAAAGCACTGATCTAACATGTTTATTCTGGCTGTTTCTGTTTATGATGAGACAACTAACTGTATGCAATTCATAAAATAATCAAATGCTGTGGTTAGAATCATAATAACATAACCTCAGAGTACTAGAGAAGTTCAAGTTTCTCAAAGGCCAGATCAAGGTTCATATTTTGACAGATGAGGACACTTCCTTAACTGATCATATTTAGTCCCATCAAATTATCATTTTGTCTCCATTTATTAAAGACCTGACTAATCCAACCTGGGAGAGAACACATCATTGAACCTCTGTCATTTACCAGCCCTTGTCTCTCTGACCTACTGTCCTGCTCCAATCTAACATAATTATGGCTACTAAGCCGTTCCTGTTTATGTAATGTAATGTAATGATGCGTAATTATTATTAGATTGAGATAATGAGATGAAGTGACTGGAACTGATTATTCCTCTCGTTTCCTGTGGTCCAATATCAAAAAAGCCTTCTCTTGAATAAAAGCTGTGAATAAGCTGAACAACCTCCTTAAGGAAGAAATTTGACTCAGTGGTGATTTAGTGATAAGTCATGAGCAGCTGCACTACAAAAAGTATACTAAATAAAAAACAGTTGCTGCGACACACACACACACACACACGCACACACAAATATACAACGGACAATTGAGTGATGCGAAGAGCTAAAACAAAGAACAAAATGACTCTGATTCTTGGAAAGGGTGTGGGGGAGAGTGGGCAAAGGTAACAGTTTCCTCATAAAAAAAACAAACAAAAAAAAAAAAACCCTGACAGAGACAGATAGTGCTAAAATCATGTTTAGTGACATTACCTAGAAACACTTATCAGTCATCCCCACAAAAACAACCAGGTGGGTAATTGCTGTAAATGCATTTTTTATAGTCCATTTATTCTTATCTGTAGTACATAAGGAAGAATGAGGAAAAGACTCATTGTGCAACTTTTTGCAGTTTATTGCAGCTCGTGTATCTGAGTGCTTGGTAAACAAAGCTCAGATTTGCAGACCAATATCCACGTCTGTGTTCTCCTCTCCGGAGTGCTTAGTCTTCAGTTTGTTTTAAAAACAGCAGAACTAGGCAAGCATTCAGTTGAAAACATTCTTTAATCCTCAAGAAAAAAAACAGACTGATATAAAGGATGAACATAGAATTTTGCATACCATGTGTTCAAAAGTAATATGATAATAAGGGAAGAGAAGTGTGTGAAGTGAGAGGGTCCCTGACCTTTCTTGGGGGCAGCAGGCCTAATGTAGTAAGGCAAAGTCTTCATAGCTCCTCTGAACTCCTGCTTCAGAGCTAACATATACTCTGCCTCTTCTCCCACCTGCAGTGGCACAGGCTTGTGTTCCATAGGCTACATTTTTTGACATTAAACAGACAAAATAATACAGTTCCTGTCACAACTTGTCAACATCCTGACACGGCAAAATATCAAACTATATTCTAAAAAGACACAATGTATTCACTACATAGTACTACATTGGTAATTATATAATGTTATATGTTGGGCATTATATTGTTGTAACTATGTGGTAAATCTAACAGCTAGAGAAGCAATTCAGAGTCCGTCCGCTCCCCCACCCTTTTTTTTTTTTGATATAGTTGAAATATGAAAAAAGCATTGAGATGTGATGTGGTCAGTAACAGGATCTAGATTACACCATTTCTTAAAAAAGACTCACAGGGAAGAGTGGGGTTGGCTGAAGAGTAGCAGGGGGAAGATTGTCTCCTTTACTGATTCCCACAACCTCAATATTGAAACTCAGTTGACTCCGCCCCCTCCCACGCCCGCGTCCCGCCATAATGACGGAAAATCAGACCAACAACAATAAAATGGACCTGCTGAGAGAAAAACCAAACATAAAGATCAAAATACAGTATACCTAATGGTAACATTCTCATTGTAAAAAAAAATTCTCATTGTTAGGGCAGATTTGCGCACAAAAATCAAGTTCAACTCAGTTCAACTGTACTTAGATTTAATTATGACTGCATTCATTTTAACACTACCTTAGGTGATGAGTGCTTTATTATTTATTTTATTGCTCCTAAAAGGGATTAATGAAAATTAAAGAGCCTGTTGGAACATTCATATAAACAAACTGGTTTATTCACATATATAGATTAATTCAGTACCTAATGCAGTACCATCACTTCATTGTGATAGAACACATCATGCCTTCATTATATTTCACAGAAAAACCTGAGGAACAAAAGAGGAAAATTTAACTATATGATATAGGCTCCTTTTGTGCCAGAAGGCGTGAATAGATTAATCTACACATCAATAGTCGCGTCATGGCAAATTCATTAAAATATAGTATAAAAAGAAATCAACTAAAATATATTATTTAAAATATTCTATCGGAAAATGACCAGATATAGACGACAGTACACACGGCTGTTACATTAAAAGGAAATACAAGTGCTCTCCATGAACTTTTGATTCCCTTTGTACTATATACAAGTGCCGTAGTTTTTTGTAGATAGCATTAGTCGCGACTAAACCAACTAGATAGGATACCAGCGCAAGAGGGCACTGATAATCCTGAACTAATGACTGGAAACCGCACACTGCTGATCACTTAAAAAGATAACATTTCATCATTGAAAACTTCTCCCCTGTTGGATGGATCCGTGTGTACTGATCATACACCAAATTTCTCGCACATCTAAAAAGAATAACTAATTTGGGATTATCAACCAACAACCTACTCCTGAAGACGTACAGATGTTGTTAAAAACGTAATTTGGACTGACATCAAGGTTCTCAAAGGTTTATCAGTAGGAATTCTGTTCGGCTCCTCTCGGGAATTAGAGCTGAGGTAGATTTCTGTAAATAAAACACCCCTCTAAGACCGACATTTGCACAGTGCTTTCTAGTAGCACTCTGGTCAGTCCATCCTGACCAGTCCACAAGTCAGAGTCCTAAACAGCCCATTAACGGTGAAATAAGGGGTGCTGAAGTAAACGAAGGAGAGAACATTGAAGAAGTTCCTCTAAAGGAGACACACCCAACTGCTCTACGGACAATCTAAAGAACATTCTTAATGTGCAAAACGATGCATCATCCGTATCTAAACAGATTCATATCGCCACATTACGAAACGTGACAGGAGTGCTATATTTCCATGTTGTATAGGAATTCCAAGAATAAACTTGCTGCTGAGGTTTCGCCAGCCTTGCTTACTTACAAGCTGTTACTCTTTAAACTGCCAGAATGATAAAACGCGGATGAGTGCACAGAAAAAAACAGCCTTACAAGTAAAAAAAAAAAAAATCCATAAAAATGTATTCCCAAAGACTTCGTCATTTTACAGAACTTCAGAATAGCTTTCGGGCGGGAAATCGAAGCAGCTACTTTATCACATAGCTTATGTTAGCTTTCTGCTCTGCGCTGCTTGAAGTGTTCCTCTGTCGCTGATTTTTCTTTTTCACTTTTCTAAGTAGTTTTCATTTCCGTTTTGGGAGCTGTTAAATCGAAATATCTGGGATATAGTGCTAAGAATAGGCGCGAGTAAATTAACACATAACACGTATTACTGTAGTTAGCCTAATACCTTGCTCCTAAGTGTTCATGTTTTCCGTTCAGAAATACGGTCCCACAACACAACTCTTGAGTGAATTTAAGTTCCGCCTAATTAAATATCAAAAGTTGCACTTTGGCCCTGTCGACACAGAGGTCCTTAAAAGTCACTTCAAACTAAAACTAACTTTAAGCAGGGTGGCATTACGTGTTAACAAAAAGAGGAAATATTCCAAATCATCCACTTAAAAATTATACAGGAAAAAAAGCAAATTTCAATCAATATAAAATGGCTGACGAGAAACCGAAGAAGATCAGTTAACATACCTTTTTAACATACACATGATAATAATATTGACATACTTACAACCTAAGATTAATCTCATAGTTGCAGCCACCGGAACTGCAGGAGCAGTCGGATATTTGCTATACTTCGTATTAACAATAGGATATACATTGCCGAGCCGCAGGTTTCAATCGTACAGTGTAGGCTACTGAATTTGGAATTACACGTGGAATATGTAAAAATTCACTTTCTGCTGTCTGCACATCATTCTACAGGTGAGTTCATCACTGACAAAAAGTTGATCAATTAAATCAGTCAACAAGATCACACTTGGAGTAAGGCTGTGTGTTTTTTTTTTAATTATAATTACAATGAACATTTTACAGACATTGTGTACGACAGCTGCATGCCGTTTCCACATTTTTCTGTATGTCTGGTGAACTGTGGACATAACTGTAAAACAAGTATTCTTGCCTACAGACTTCATAAAAGTAATGATTCGACATCCTTCCAAAATTAGAAATCAGAGATACATGCGCATCGTCACCCCGGTAAAGGTTTTTCCTGCTGCGGCATGTGCATGTCACCGTGGGAACGCTTCTGTAGGAATCCAGTGAATCAGTTGCCATAGAAACTGTGTTCCATAATAGCTACAGTCACTGAATTAGTATTAATGCAGTCTGAGAATTATTTCACCTTTCATTCTTTACCACAGAGAGCCCCAGCATACTTGGATTTAATATATGAAAATTAGCGCCAGTAAACCTTTAAGATCAAGCAAATACGTTAATAATAATACGGGTTTCTACAGATCTACATTTTTAAAGCCAGTCCTACGGTCAAAATTTTACATTCCTTCACAAACATTAGGCCTATTCTCGCGACACATTAAGATGAAGGAAAAACAATGAGGAATGAGTCATCATGATATTCATATTATGTCAGAGGGTTTCTAGACACACAAGTCCATCAGTGTACAGGAATAGAATCTAATGGCTAATGCTTGACCAGAATTTAGAGTAAACAACAAATAGCCTACAAAATGGAGGATACACCGAAATGTTTGTGGCAAACATAGTCATTGATATGCGTGTACGCAAATGATGACTGAGATGGGTAACAGCCGACCAAGTTTTCATTTCCCTGTCAAGGAGACATCTATTGTGTTGCGTGTGAAAATGGCATTTCATGAGGACTGCTGCAGCGACTTTTAATGTAGTTTACAACGAAGCAAAGTAGGTTACGAAAAAATATATAAAACGCAGGCTTGCAGTTTGATTAAGAGTGGCAAATAAGCTATGCAATTTTATGCTTAAAGGCTCTTAAGATAGCTAAAACTACGAAGTTAAATCCCTTCCTGGAGACTGAGTGTATTACACCATTACAAAAGGAGCTGGCTAATTTCTAAAAACAAGGAATCAAAAAACAAGGCAAAAAACAATGAGCAAGAAGAGAGTGTCAGCTGCTAGGCTATAGCCTACTGTTGAATATCCCAATCCTTTAAAAAAGACTGCCTTTTCAAGAAAAGCACCTGTATGACGTCTCAAAAATGACAAATATCTCGGATTAGGCCACTTAAGGTTTAGGCAATTGTTTTGTCCTTATTTCATAGACTGACATATCTCTTAGTAGCAACAGTCTGTCGCGCAGTCAGTCTGCTGCTTTTAAGACAATACCAAGAATCACTTTAGCGCCATCGAGCGCTCCCTTGCTTATCCTGGGAACTAAAAGAGATCGCAGCACATCACTTCTCACTCCTACGACGCTGCCCACTCCCCACCCCCGCAGCGACGCTACTCGTCTTCTAAACTCGTGGTCGCGGGAGAGATGTGGGGGAAGGGGAGACAATTTATCGCAGAACAGCAGCAGACAGGAATAACTGCGTAGAAAATCACTGACAGGAGGTGGATATTAGGTGGCAAAAATCAGTGGCCCATGGAATTAACATAGATTAACGCAGAGCAACCACGGTAAGGATACATTAACATATAAAATGTTTTCGTCATTGATCTGCTGGTCGTGTCTAAAGCATAAATTGTGAAGTATATATAGGATTTGCCGTTCAAATGTACATTCTCTCATTCATGATGTGTATGTTGGATGCTCTGTTTTGTATAGATTCACAAATTGATCTTTGTTAAACCTCCTTGGATTATAGCTTTGCTTCTGAGTTACAGGTGATCATAATTTAAGTCCCTTAAAATAGAATAGAATTCATTTGTTTTGTTTTAACTTAAATCGGACATAACTTATATGTGGTCCTCAAATTATATGCAGCTTCACTGCACTTTTGAAAGCATTAGCGGATTTCCAGCTTGTGCCTTTTAGGTCCAGATCAGTGATTATACAACACCAGAGTGTATTCAGATAGTTCTCGAGACGCATTTCTTTTCAAAGTGCATCACTATTAATGTTGTGATTCGCGTGGTCTATTTATAGACCGACAGTCTTCACATGTGTCACGAAAAGGACTGAGCCAAGACACCAAGGCTTAGAAGTGGGTAAAATATCCAACCAGTCCAAACTGATGGTTTATTGCAGTCCTGGAAGCCACAATATACGAGGTGGTATGTAAATTCAGACCGCTCCGATGGAATGCTGCGAGGAGAGTCTGGGAGTCTTTTCGAACAAATAATTTCTTCAGAGGATTTTTGTGGTTTAAAATGGAAGCGAACCGAGACGAAACTAACTAAACCTTCCGAAGGTATTGTGTTCCATTAACGTTATAATAACAAGAGCAATTATACAAGTGTTAAACTTATATATATCGTCTTGCTTTTTCTCTAAAGCTTTAGCTAAAAGCAACTTCATTAATCAATGTTTGTTCATTTATAGCAGCGAAAGCTTGCGTCAGTTCGAGAGGCTGACGTAAAGAATGCACACCAAATTTAATACTGAAAATGAATTAATGCAATGACCATAAAAAAAACATTTTCTTCTCGGTTGTAAATCCAACACTTTAGAATGATCATTGAACGGTACTTCTAAGTTAAATTTCTATAATAGCCTGCAACCGTGATCTTTTGCAGTCTTAGGTTCTTACTGGAGATAGTCAAGTCAGTACCATGGACAGCAACACGAAAGTGAACGATACGTAGACCAGTATGATAGATATTGAGGCTCTTAGGTTCATGACATTTGAAAATTAGAAACAGATGAATGTAGACAAATACAGAAATGAAAGAAAATCACACATTTATCAAATACCGAAGTATTGGTATAGTAGGAAATATATGTATGTGAATCATGACTCTCAATTCTTGTCATTGTCAAATCATTAACGTTGCCTTAAACCTCAGAAACAATTGGTTCATTCTTTTTATATAAATAATCAGATAATTATATTAAACTGGCCAGTATAATTCTTTTAAAGCTCTCCAAATACCTTTCTGCTTGCCTAGCATTCTTGGAAAGTTCATGTTCATTTCTTTCTTCCTTTCTTTTTTTTTTTTTTTTTGTTCAGTGATGTTTCTATGTTACAGTTATATAAAGTGTCCTTTGGGGCACAGAGTAAATGTTAATGAAAAACCTTTATTGATTCAATGCTGAGTTATTCTTCAGTCTATTTTTGTTTTCTCAATAATTCCTTCGAAGTGCCCCTCTCTTTTTTAAAGACCACACCATTATAGTACAGATTAGATTACTTTCTGTGTCTAAAAGAACACTATACATACAGTGTAGACAGATTTGTCTGCATAATAGACAACTGTTTTGCATAGCGTTTTTTTAGTCAGTGAGGAGTAATGCAGTCTGAGAACTGTGATCGTACAACATAATTGTACTTCCTCCGTTTACTTTTAATACAAAACAGATAAAAAAAAGGTAGAAGCAGTCATAGCCCTCAAAATACACTGACTCAAAACCAAGATGTCATGACCTCCATCCACTTCAGCAAACCTAATATCTTTATGGCTCCTGAAAAGAGCCATCAATACATTCTGTGACTGTGCCAAAGGGAGAATCACAGTATCAGCTGGCATCCACTGGTGTGGTACTGCTCACCTGTGACAAGGGATTGATGGCCAATCAGTGGGCACAATAGTGACAATTGCAGTGAGGAGGAATCAAGAAAGCAATAGCGCTGATGCCTTTGAGAAAATGATATATTTGCACAATCCAGTTTGGTTTAATGAGCCAACCAGCAGGCTAGAAATGGCCTCTAAGTTCTCTGGGGCGATTGGTAATTTCAAACGATGCATCCACTACTCAAACAGCCCCCATACCACCACCCTCCAACCTATCCACAGCCTTGAGGAATGAAATCAGCTCTGGAGTAACACACCCCACTGTTATGTAACAGCTTGACAAGAGTGCAGAGTGCAGAGGGGAGAGAAGAGAGAATAGAGAATAGAAGGACAATGAGGGAAAGATGTTGAGAGGTGTGATGATTGAGGAGAAAAGAACGAGCGATAGATAAAGAGAGGCATTCAGAAAAATGCTTGACACTCATTTCATTGTCTGTCTCAAGTACGTATTCGGTTGTTGGAAGGTATAAAAACTGTCGAATTCACTGCTGCCATTTGATTCTGTTTTGCTTGCCACTGACTGTTGTGCCATCATTGTACCAAGCATTTTCACAGAATGCTTAGTCATTTCATAAAACCACCCCAAACTCACAGATGAAATCCTTTGTTCAGCCTCATCTGATTGATGTTAACCTGCCTACCACATTCTACTGAGGTGAAAACACAGAGGTCAAACTGGGACACAAAGTGCCTAGAGCGGACACTGCAGGAGAGAAAGCATGACAGCACAGTCTATGTCTCTGGCCCACAGGAGTATTTGTTCTACCTGAATGAACACCCGCAGTCAAACAAAGGAGCAGCACATGAAGCTTCATTAATATCTGGTCTGACATGATGATACACGGTTTGTTTTTATAAGGATAACTATTAACAGGCCACAATACTCAGTCTTACACAAGGTAGGAATATTAAATCTGAGGGCAGAACTGTCAGATTGAGTTGCCTTCATCTGTATTTACTGCACTGTGGCATTTAAACAGACTGCGTAAAACATTGAAAGACAAAGCACACCCTAAAAAAAAAAAAAAAAAAAAAAAACAGAGCAGAGGAAAAAACACTAAATGGAGACTGCATGGGGGACTGGATTAATGTCTAAAAATGGTTCCGTGACGATGTTGATGGATGCCGTCTGACTAAAGCTGAGATGACTCATGCTCAAAGTTGAAATCTGAATTTGAAAAGAACTTTCTCCAAATTTTTTCGTTTGCTTACTTCTTTAAATGAATGTACAAAGTGCTACAATTGTGATGCAGTTGTTAGTCCTTGCAGGAAGACATATATCCCTCTCACCCCTCCCTTCTCTCTCTCTCTCTCCCTCTTTCTCTCTTTCTCTTTTTCCTCTGGTGTGAGCACCAATATGTAAAAATTAGTGCATCTAGCTTGCTGGGGTTAAGCTCAGGGTGCAAAATCACAGAGAATGCCTAATGAGGTGCCCTAAGACTCAGCCTGTACTCTCTTTTGTAGGCGGGGGAGTTGGTAGACACGAGAATGCCGGCACAGCCATGCTGCAGACTACTGCGGTGCAGGGCACATCCACATGGTCTTTCCTTTAAAGAGGCCTTCTGTTCCTTATGCCCTAAAGCATCCCTTTATTTAGGTTATGGCAGCAAATTGCAATGAAAGGAAATCAGCATCTGCCATCATAAGTCTTCTCAGTCCAAATTTGCAAATGAAAAGGAAGGAAGGTTGATTGTAGGTTATTATTTTAGAGACATACGGTGAGGATTTGTTTGTGTGTGTGTTTTTAAGAAAGGAACTTTCACAAAAAAAAATGCAGCATAGAGCCTTTATTTGATATAAACAGGTAATGTATTTATCATGACAAACAAAGCAGTGTGTAGAAGCAATCCCCCCTCCCTCACCAAAAAAAAAAAAAAAAGAATAACATCATCTTTCTTAACCACTGCTGCTGCTCTTGCAGTACTCACCGACCCAGAAGCAGGCTGGAGATCAGCTCTGTAAATCTTCCTTGCAGCTTCAGTCAGGTGTAGAACTATATTTCTACTCTTACCTAAGGGAGTGATGAGAAATAACTGGATGACATACCGACTTACCCATTTCACTCTCTCACCCCACTCCTGTCCCCTCCAAAAGCCGCTCCACAAATCTCTCCTCTCCACTTTCCCCTTTGTGTAGCCCACATAAATATATCAGCTGACCTGGGTTATGTCAGGTATCAAATCAACTGTCAGCTGAAACTGAGGCATTGGGCCTCTGTCAGCAGAATGTTAATCGCTCAGTTTGTCCATTTGAAGGTAATGATAGTAATGTGTGCACCCCCCCCCCCCCCCCCACACACACACACACCCTCCCCACATCTCTCTCAGTTCATTTGTTCTGATTGTTTTGTCAGATTGCCTGGCAGGGGGAGCTGTCTGCTTACAGTTCCTGCGGCAACAAGCGAAGATTGATCGGCAGCCCTCAAAGTCATTTACAATTTGTCTATGGGCCCTGAATTAAATTTAGTGTCCTCTTTATAGGTATGATAATTGTAATCATCAGGTTTTTTTCAGCCCTTGGTCACAGACAGCTGTGGGTTCATTGTGAGATAATGGTGTATATTAATGTGGACAGCACACGTTGAATAACATCATTATTTGAATACTGTGTTCCATTAGACCCTACAGGTGGTAGATGAGAGGCCTAGATGTTTTTTTGTGCACAAATTGGCTGAAAGGAGCTTCCATATTTGTAGGGCTTTTCCACTCATGTCCTGTGGTCACCATTCTTTTTCAACTTTTTGTTATCAAAATAGGCCCTGGTGGAACAGTTTCACCCGTTACAATTCATCATCTCCTGGCACTATAGAATTTGAAATGTCATGTTTGTCACATCATTCAGAGGCTACATGATGGAGGCTATTTCATACTATGGGTGAATGTTTATTTTGAGTCGAACACTTAACGTGCTTTCAGGACGTAGTAATTTTGTATTAACTTTAGCTTACCAGCTCTGACCCTGTCTGATTTCAACAAGTGGCATGTGTTATGCAAAGGCCCTCGGTCAGTCAGTCTGGCAACACTGTCAGTGTTTATGTACTATCACTGCTTGTCTGTGGAATTACAAAGTCCGTTTAATGGAGAGTTCAGTTTCAGAATTCATAGTGTGAGCTTTTACAATGGGAACTATGGAATGAAATGGCTGAGTTGATTAGGAACTGTACCTCTTTAAATAGAGAGATTTGCACTTGATATCATGAGGATCATACACAGAATCTAACAGACTGTAACTATGCCCTTAATACTTTAGATCAAGCAGCACTGCCACTAACATAACACAAATAAAGGAACTCTTCTCATATTTTGATCATATTTGTTGAATATCAGTGCCCGGGGACAAGCATTATTTAACTGTGAGTATACAGTGAGTATTTTACTTTCATTCTGAGAGTAGATTGGCACAAGGATGCTTTTCAGGTTAAATGTTACTATCATTTTCTGGAATATGACAGTGTAATTAGAGAACAAAAAAGTTACACTAAGTAAGTACACTTAGTGAGTTGCAGATAGAATTTGAAATGGAGGGTTGCTTCAACCATTTGAAGTGTTTTGTTTTGTGGTCTAGGTTGTCCAGTGTCTCACTAGGAATGGCTGAACATTGCTGAGAAGAGGAAGAGGCTGTAGGGTGCTGCAGAAGGGGAGCTGACATGGGAGACGGAGGGCCTCTACACACAGAGGGAAATGCCCTCCTTAAAGCTGTATTTCAGGGCAAACTGAGACTGGCTCGTCTGCTGCTGGAGGGTGGAGCCTACATTAATGAAGGCAATGAACGTGGGGAGACACCCATTGTTGCTGCCTGCCTGGCAGGTTATGAGGATTCACAAACACGTCAGAGAATGGTGCGATATCTCCTGGAGAAAGGAGCCGATCCCAACATCCCTGACAAATCTGGTCGGACTGCCCTAATGCATGCCTGTGCAGGACAGGCTGGGAAAGAGGTGGTGTCCTTGCTCTTGGAAAATGGAGCAGATCCCAGCCTTAAAGATTACTCAGGGTCATCTGCTTTGATGCATGCCATCAATAAAGGTGACCGTGAAACCCTGCAAATTTTGCTGGATGCTTGCAAAGCCAAAGGCAAAGAAGTCATCATTATAACTACTGACACGTCTCCCTCAGGCACTAAGAAGACCAAGCAATACCTAAACTCACCCCCATCACCGGGTGTAGTAGATAAGCTGTCTCCAGTGGCCTGCATGTCTCCTTCTGAGGTAGAAATCCGGACCTCCAGCTCCCCCGCAGGAGAGGAAGAGGAAGGAATATTCAGCTTTGCGCTAACTTCTGCTTTACCACTTCCCAGCAACCGCCCTCCGGGAGAGAAAAGACCTCCTCCACGTAAACTGCTCAAAAGGCTCAATTCAGAGCCCTGGGGCCTAGTGGCACCATCTGTGCTGAGTGGGGCAGCTCAAGAGAGGGTGGAGGGGAACCTGGAGGAGGAAGAGAAGGTGGTCACTGAGATAAATGGCTTGTCAATATCTGGACCAGGGAGACCCCTCTTGTCCCGTAGACACAGTATTGAGACACACGACCCTTCCTCCCCAAAGCTGATTGACCGGTCCTGCTCAGAAGACTGTGCATCCCTTTGGGGTCCCTCGTGGGCAGACAAAGTTCAGCAGCATCAGATTCTTTACCGGAGAAACACTGCTCCAGAGTCCCAGGAGAACACTGGCCAGACCTCAATGGCTGTCCGTAGCCTTGCTCATCCCAAACTCACCCGCATGGAACACTATGAATCAGAAACGCACCTTTGTCCTGAATCTATTCCTGGATCTCCAGATTCTGGACGTGTGTCAGTGGAGCGCCGCAAATACAACGCTTCTCCGCTGTCCCTGCTCACCAGTTCTTCTCGGGAATCCCTAGAGAGTATCCCAAACTCTGTGTCCCCTATTACAATGCGGCGGCGTCCTCCAGGTCTGCTTGAACGTCGGGGCTCTGGCACCCTCCTGCTGGACCATATCTCTCACACTCGGCCAGGATTCCTTCCCCCACTCAATGTCAATCCCCAGAGGCCCATCCCTGACATCAGAGCCAATGGCAAGCCCACATCACCTATTCACTCCAGCAACAAAATCTTACTGCCTGTAGCACCTTCCTCCCCGAAGCGTGGCCCTGACTTTAAAATGAAGAAGAAGCTGATGAGGAGACACTCCATGCAGACAGAGCAGATGAAACAACTATCAACGTTCCAAGAGATCTTGGCGGAAAAGGTAATTGAATTTAATGGAGATTGAACCACTGCAGAGAGCCAGGGGAGTGCAAACGGTGAAGACGAGATCACACTCCTTCATTTACATCCACACGGAGGCCCAGGCTTAATTTGTTCTGGCCTTGTTTTCAACAGACTTTTTAATGATTTTCATTACCAACATTCATGTCGTTTATGTTCCCCATGAATGTCAAGATCATAAAATGTTGAAGTATTGCTGTAGAAAAATACATTTACCATATCCTTTTTTATAAGCTTTTTTGAAATTTTGTAACCGCTGACTTTGTCACGTTAATGTATAACCTGTTACAGTGATATAGCACCAAAGCTTTGACATGTTTCTGAAATGATAGAGATAGTTTGCAGCTGAATGAATAGGTATTACCAGTGGGGGAGAGTGGAGCCAAACCTAATTTTTTTTTTTTTTTTTTTACTGCTTTTGAAAGATAAGTTTAACTATAGTGCCCAAACAACATACCACCATACTAATAACAGTGCTACAGTTACATGCTGTGAATTTTATTGACACTTAGACAAAATGTGGCAGAACCTAAACATAATGTGCAACATTATTCTATGGTGCCTTCTCCTTTCTCTTTTGATCTCTTTATATTTTTCATTCTGTCTCTGTCTCTAAATGAAAAATGTTGTCAACTGATTCCCACAATGGAGGCATGACTTGCAATCCATGTAAGCTGATGGATAATTTAAAAACTATATTATATGTCTATTAGTCACTAGAAGGATGACAGTGATCAACAATGATGAATGTGTAATCCTTGACACACATACACAACACAGTAAATATATCAATCATTGTAAATCAATCAGACAGTTCCAAAAAGATTTTTAGTAATGTGATGCTAAAAGATTGTTAGTATGATTTCCGCATGATGATATGGCTATTGATTTATCAACATACAGCTTCTCTAAAACATGAGAAGATGACAGTATTACAATGGACCTGTATTACTTTTTGGTCTGCTCTCCCCTATATGTATGAGGAAAGATGATGCATTCCATTGAATAACAGATTTGCTTGTGACCATAAATTTTGTTTGTTTGCGTTATATGTGATTATTATCAGCATACATTTTAGCATTTGTCACAGCAATCCAATAATTGCCAAAAAATTGAATTGAAATCACTGCACCAAGTAAGGCATACAGATGAGCATGGATGTATAGTTTTGAAAAAGAGTTGAAGTGCAATTGTTTTAAACCAAAATTCCAAAGAAATTCCATTGCACCCATCATTGTTTACAAGTTCAAAAGGGTGAGACGGGCACAGAGAAATGTCTTCAAATCAACGCACACATATGCTGTGCCTTTCAACACAGAAAGAGCCTATAGCACAGACATTGTGTAAATAATGTACAGATGTGAAATAAGGTATTAATGAATCAATAAAGGTGCACTTAGTGGCCTATTTATTAGGTACACCTATCTAGTACACAGATGGAAACTTTCAACAGGAATGTTGGTCCCGCCTACTTATGTTGAGATGATGGCATAAGTAGGCACTCGCTGCACACTGGATAGGAGGGTGGCTTCACTGTGAACAGCCCATTCCATCTCATTCCAAAGGTGCTTCATTGAGTTGAGGTCTGGATACTGTGCAGGCCTCTCATGTAAAGTGTACCTGCTGTAAAGTGAACTGGCATGCCGGGCACTGATGAGCACATGCTCAAATTTGCCTGGGTAAACTCATACTAACTTTTAACAGTAACCAGATGTCCCAACATCTCTCTCTCTCTGCTTTATATAGCAAGCCACAGGCACATGACTGGCTGTCTGTAGCTTGAGTCTTTTTTTGTGAAATCAGGTGGTGTACCTAATAATCTGGTCAGTGAATGTACATGTACAATATGCTGTGCTGCAAAGTCAGTAATTTCATCTGATTGTTGTGGTTATGGAGTGATCATCACACATTTGCTGTTAGAATAAGCAATCTGAAGCACTTCTAGAAGAATGCTTGTGTGCCAAATGATCGTATCATGTCAGATGGACTGCATCCTTAGTTTACACTCAAAGAGTGCTATTATGGGAAAAACAAATCTATGAAAAATAGTGTACAGTGTGTCAGTATACAGCAAGATAAAACACACATGAAATAGTTTACATGCTTACTTTGTGGTTGATAGCCTTGTCTTTGTTTTAATACTGTCTATATAAAAAAATTATTCACACACACACACACACACACACACACACACACACACACATATATGATTTCCTGTGGGTTTACTTATATGTACTTGAATATATAACATGAAAATGAAAAGAGTAATATTTTTCTATGCCTGTTAGGAAATAACTGTGAATTTTTCATTTTTTTGTGTTTATTTTTTGTAGTTTGAAATTGATTATGATTCTTTTGTGGAGTAGTTATAGGCATAATGTGTTCTACTTTAAATGGGCTATGGTGTCTTGAAATAAGCTCCCCAAAGCATTAATGAGTAGGATTTATCATTCCTATGGGACCACTTCATTAGATGATATATATTAAATATAGTATTTTACACTTCAACCTCCTCGCAATTGGGTTCTGCTGGCGTTCAGCCATTCATTTGAGACCAGTGTTTCTGCATACTCCCTGGTTGTAATTAATGTCAAGCACTGCTTTCTTTAGATTATATAAGATATTCTGTACATCTGATCATTTATTGTTTGATACACACTTAATTTCAATCTATTTTTTCCCCCTGTTTATTTATTTGTTTATTTTTTTAACTACAGGTTAAGTTTACCTAAGCTCTTGCAAATACTGTACACCCTCTCTAACTAATTTTGCTTTGATGAAAAGCTATGATGAAAGGCTGTAGATTTAGGCAGTGAGTTGCACTGAGCTTTATTTGAAACAGAGTGGTGATTTTGTAAAACTCAAGTTGAATTGATGTACAAAATAAATAACCACCTTAAATGTGCTGAAATTGTGCTCAGGTATGTCTGAGGTCACCTTCAGTGCTATGAGGGTCTCCCATTATCACAGACACTGATATTCTGATATTTATGAATATGTATTATGGAGTGCTACTTAGTTGTTTGATTTGGTTTTATATATATATATATATATATATATATATATATATATGACATCAAAGTGTCTTACTCTTCAGTATATCAAAAAATATAATATCAGTTCTCAACTGTTCATTTCATTGGTTAAATAGATATTGTACTTTTATCTGTTTGGTGTGCTGCTCTAGTGAGAAAAAAAAGAAGTACATGGACCAAGTGATATTTATGAATGATCTGTGGGTTTAGGTGAGGAGTAGGCTCATGTCAAACAATATGACACATTTGGTTCTGTGAATAAAGGCATGGCCAAACAGACAATTTTGTGTGAATTTTAATGCTGTAATTAGGTGTGCCCAGCAACTGTGTGTGGTATTAGTTATTTCATCATCTATTTGGAAACCTATTTTCTTAGTAGAATGCGCAATGACTGACACTTTTTACTAGTGACTGTTCACTATGGTAAAGGGCCATTAGAAAATTAAGATTATTAGGATTAAAATACATTAATGTTGGAACTAAGGGGGGGACATCTGCAATCAAGTTGTGAAATAAGTTGCAGAGTTTCTTCATTTAGTATTTCTCTCCTAAATAACCATTTATTACACTTTGGAACTATAGCAATATGATTTACATAATAGAATAGTTTATGTCACTTTGCTGGATATAGTATTTTGATTTATTTTGAACTGATTGATACCCAAGCTTGATAGCAAAGGTTTTATCAATGTGAAATTGGTTTTTATTTTTTTTGCTGACATATCCCTATGTCATATATTATCTCTGATGTCACATTAGAGGCGAATTTATGTGTGATAAAAATCACGCTGTCCAGAAAAACATATATAATGACAAAAACATGATTATTTAAAATCATGGTCAAATAAAAGAAAATGCGACTATTCGCATATGAAAATAATTATTTCATTTTTCATTACTGTAAATGCATCACACCAAATGATGCCTATTGTTCTCACTGCTATTTACATACCTGTATTTACTCTTTCTCTATGACTCAACACAAACTAAGACGTATTCTATTTTCTTTGCTTGATTATTCACCTACTTCAAATACTTATGTTTAAACTCTTACACATAGGTGTACACACAGGCACCAAGGCTTGTTAAATAGAAAACCTGAGTGCCAGTTGTGTCCTTCTGCTCTTGCCCTGACAGAGGGAAGGGCCTGAGCCTCTCAAAGGCACTCTTCCACGCACAGCATCAGAGCCAGTGAGAATCAACGCCTCTCACCTCTATTTGACAAGCCATCCGAGTGCTTGACATTTGTTTTCTCCGATCATGTCGCAGAATCAAGGGAACAAGCGGCCCAAACTCTGAGATGCTGCTGAACTGTTGTACTGCAGAACATGCCCAAAACAAGCCCTGCATACTAAAACGCCTCTCATCATGCAGACACTGCACCAAGACAGCTCACCTCATAGTGGATCCTAAACCTCTAATCCAAACTAAGCCAAACCAAGCAACATTCATTCAGTTCCCTCGTTTCAAACAGATAATTTATTACACACAAGATGCTAGTGTTTTTTTTTAGATAACCTGGCATTGTGTCTTGGTTCAATATTGAGATAATTATATCCTTCAAATGTTACTTATAAAAATTGTATCACAAACATACACACTCTGATGGTGCAAGGCAAACACAATGAAGGAGTATAAAAGACAGAAATCATGCATGGCCATTACATTGTCATATCATATGCATTCAGCACATCCAACACAGTTATGTGTGTCCGTGCATGGGTATACACACATAGACACATGCACACACTAACACGCACATGGGCATGCACACGTGCACATGTGTGCACACACACACACACCACAAAAAAACAAACAACTTTCAAGAAGCACACAGTCCTCAGTCCATAGTACCACTGTGTTTTTATTTACCCTTATATAAAATATTTGTACCTAGTCTGCACCCATTAGTGCAAATGATAAACACCATGCCTTACAGTTATACATTATTCAGTCATTTGCTTCAAGCTAATGCCAAATTCTGTCCAGTACGTGACTCCATACTATCTGCATGTATATTGTGATTACTGCCCAATTATTTAGCTATCACTTAGTAAATAACCTATTAGTGCAACATAATATAAATGAGGTAATCACTGAATTTATATAAGTAAATTAGCACCACCATGTGGCCCAAATTATTGTAAGTTCCTTCATAAATGCTACTTACTAAATTTTACATCTGAAGAGTTTTTTACATTTTCCATTTGCAGCAATGATTCATGGAAACAAACAAACAAACAAACCCAAAATTAAGACTTAATTTTTAAATTGCAGGTACATTTTAACTGCAGGCACATGTCTGAAATGACACAAAATATGATTAGGAGTGAAAGCACCAAACAAACCATCTTTCTGTTATTAAACTCAGGTTGACAAACAAGCATGTAACTGCAAATAAAAGGAAGACAACCAGGTGTGAAGATTATAAGACATTCGGTACCCTCTGGTGTAATGAGAGAGAGTGATGGGGTGTAGACTGAGGGTTTGGGCAGTTAAAAGCAAACAGTCCTCTTAATAAACATTACTTCATTTTTTAAAGGGTCATATTCATTTTTTCCTCTGAGAATGAACAACTGGTCTTGTTTTATGGGCTAAACTTTGAAAAAATGCAAAGTAAGATGAAAATAATCATGGCTCTAGTTAAGAATAGAGCAGCAAACAGGAAAATGAATAGTGCTATCTCTTCCTCCCCCTGCTGGCTATGATAGACACTACTGTAAAACCAGAGTTTCTGAAATATGAAAGCATTGCCCTCCAGACAGTCTTTGTCATAAAGTACTTGCCTTGAATGCATCTGCAAATCAAACACAAAGTGCAGAGCCCTAAAGGTGGAATACTAAGCTGCACTTTACTTCATATTAGAAATACAAATGGACGTTGCAGGTCAGATCTAAAAGTGTAATACTTGTGTAGAAACAAATGAAAGATTTTACAGTGACATCACCAATACAACCACTAAATGCAGACAACAGCCAGCTCACTCTTTTCGCTATTCATCAGCCATGCTGTATTGAAGAGAAAACTAAAGCAGATACAAACCTGAACATGGATATACAGTCAGTGGGGTTTTCTGGCCATTCTGACGTCCTAGGCGAGAACCTAGCTACTGCTGCGGATGTTGCATTTAGACTTCAGTGATTAAATCAAGAGAAGAAATCTTTGCCCTTTTGGCAGCATTTGTGTCCAAAGAGAATCTAGAAATGACAGAGCAGGAAGATTGTGAGAGGGTGTTTACAAGAGTATACTAACATCATGCTTTTACCAATTTTACAATAAAACTTTTAACACACTTTAAAATAATTAAAAAAGTGTACTATAAAGTAATATAGTACACTTTCTATAAATATATTATATGAAAATAGACTTTAAGTGAAAGTCCTTCTTGAACTGTGTAATTTCCAAAGTGCACTTACTTGAACTTTGTTTTCCAATATTTTTTTTTATATTTTTTGTATGTATGCTCAAAATGATAACTGTAACAATGCACTGAAAGCATACTTTAAAAATATACATTTTAATATCCTGAAGTTTTAATACATTTATGTTAAAATTCAGTGTAATTGTTAAGTGTCCTTATTCATGCTTGTATTTCAGTGCATTACCTGTACATTTCTTTTGGAAAGTGTTAAAAAGTATTACTGTGATAATGCGCTGAAAGCCCATTTATAACATATTTTTCAGTAAGCTGTATAAAGTATACAAATAGCTACTTTGTGATGTAATATTTAACAAGTTTACACTGGCAGAGAAGTATCATGTTACAATACATCTTTCACACAAAAGCATTTTAAACAAAACACTAAAAGCACACTTTGCACACAAGAAAATGTGAGTGTTATGCTGAACAGCAAGTGTTTTAAAGTTGGTGCAGCCGCTCGACTGTTTTGCAGGTGGCAGTTCACCCACACTACAACGGACAAGAAAATGGTGGTTACATTGCATGCAAAAATATTTGAAGTTCACTCACACTGTATTAACATATTACAATCGTATTCACTGTTCAAAATATTGGAACACTCCATTATTATTTTTAAATGGGGGGAAAATCAGGCCTACCGAAAAACGTCCGATAATTTTGCCCTCTGTAAGATGTAATTATCATAATGGGACTTTTGGCATTATTGATTAATAATGCCAAAAGTCCCATTATGTACGATAATTTGATTACTTTGTGACACTTAGCATTAGTAGTTATAATCAGTCTAGGGCTAGGCTATTCTGTGTGTCTCACTATCTCATTTTAATTCATTTCCCGACACGATCAGCATAGTAAAGTATGGATCCTACGTCTGTGTTTACACATCTCTCTCCAGCCAATCATTCTTGTTGTGATGATGAACTCAAGAGCTGTCGTTTACTTAACCATTAATCAAATCTTCTTTACAAATCAGAGATTTGGGGTATTTTATACTGACTGCATTAACTTAACTGGTAACTGGTAAATGGTGCGTTCCATTTGAACTCGGACCATTACGGGCCAATACTATATTTACCCAGTGCAATGCAGTTATCGTGTTAAGTTTGCGAAAGATATCGCTTATCCAGCTTGCAAGCACAGTCGGCCCGATTTCGGCTGAATGCTGGCACTGTCGGCTGAGGTCCTGGTCGTCTAAAGCACTGCGTCTCTTGAATGGGCCGAGTCTGATGTGCTGTAGTCGTTCTGACTACATTGCATTTTACTTGGCCCCATTATGGTGTTACTGCCGCTATTCGGCACAACTGAGATTTAATACGGCAGACAGATGTAATACTAATGGAACTGAGATAGATCAGTACCGTGCTGTTTCACGGCATAAACAAAATTTAACGCGGTATACGGACATGATACAGTACATGGCCCAATTCTGTTAGGCCACAACCGGCCCACTGCCTATGGAACGACCATAGGCCGACTGTCATCAGCGATATGAAGCCAGGACGGCGCGATTGCGAAACGGTCTCTTTTTTGGACACCATCTGGTAAGTGACACTTGATTTTACTTATTCACCAGTGTAAATTATTAGTGTAAATGATCACAGAAGCCAAAACAATCAACCACTCACTCACTCATTATCTAAGCCGCTTATCCTGATTAGGATCGCGGGAGGTGGTGGAGCCTATCCCAGCGCTCATAGGGCGAAAGGCGGGGAAACACCCTGGACAGCTCGCCGGTCCATCGCAGGGCAGACACACAGACAAACACACTCACACACACATTCATACATAGGGACAATTTAGTGTCTCTAATTCACCTAACCTGCATGTCTTTGGACTGTGTGAGGAAACCGGAGCTCCCGGAGGAAACCCACGCAGACACGGGGACAACCTGCAAACTCCACACAGAGAGGACCCCGGTCGCCCGGACGACAATCAACCAGCATACAATAAAAAAGTATGCATGGCATAAACAAAACTTTTGTCTTGACTGATAGCTAAAACTTGCCGGTATGGTTTGGGTTCTCCACGTTAACTTAAACGTTAAACGTTAACTTATAGTGTTGAGTATTAGTAGTGGTACAGTTAGCTCGCTGGTACATTACAGTGTTGTATGGCGCATTTGAGGGGCGATATACATCTAACGTTGCTGTTAAAAAAATAAATTGATCGACCTTTTTCATATCTTTATAAATGCAATACAGCCACAAGCTAGTGATCGGTATATGTTGATACCGTTAACTTTCAAAATTAGTCATTCTGAAAGATAGCTATGCAGCTTGCTAAGTTCTGGGGCACAGAAATCGTAGCTTTGCCGTTAAAATACTCAGTGCTTTACATGTCGGAAGGTGTCTGACTTGGGGGGGGGGGTCAAATACGTTCAATATGTCTTGATAGTCCAGATCCGTTTTAACGGTGCGTTCAAATTCGGCAAACTGAGGCGAACGTCTAGGCGAACAGGTTTTCTTTGAACGTTTAAATTTAAGTAGATGGTCCACTGCCAGGTATGGAATGCTAGCTGCTGCTACTGAGCTACTACTATTTTGCAACGTAAATTAGGTAGTTCGTGTATACTAACTGTTAGCATGTCTGTGGAAATTATAATGTTAGTTAGCCTGAAGCTAAACGCATTGATATGTATTCAGTTTGTTTCATGTGTATGTGATTGTGCGCACAAATAGTTAACGAATGGATTTATTCATTAGCAGGGCCAGAATAAAGGTAATTTAACATATAAATAATAGTCAGTGCTGACGTAGACACAAATGGTCGCACAGCTTTCCTCATATACTGTAATGTGTTCACGCTTCATGTTGCCAAGCCTTTAGCCTCCGTCATCTTGGCCAGACTTTTTTGTTACTCCTATCCCTTTTACATATCCACTGGCCGCGGGACGCACATTTTAAGCATGTATTCAATACAAGTGAATGGATTTTGTTGAAATTTTGTTTGCCTAGACTAGGGTTGCAAAATTAAAAGGATTTTCTTGATCGGCAGTCGCTAATGAACAATTAATCGATTATTCAACCCCAAGGTTGAGGGAACAGTGAGGTGGTGGCTCCAGCTGGCAGCTGACAGAGAAGGCGGGCGGAAAAGGAGGCTACTGTTGAAGTGTTTAGTGTGTGTCTGTGTTGTTAGCTGGGTGGGTCATAGGTAAGGGATAAATTAAGCATTTAAAGGATAAATTTGGTATTTTTTGTATCGGGGCTGTTTAGCGGGGTTGTTTGTGATCATTCATTTCGGAGTTTCGATGTTTCGTGCAGTATGGAGAAAGCTCATTTATATGTGTGTGTGAGAGAGAAAGAGATGAAATGATATTTATGTAAATATGTTTAAAAATATGTGCAGAATGAGTTAATACATTTTAAAAATGTTGCTTTGTTTGTTGTTGTTGTTATATTGTCTTCGCTACAGTGTGTTAGGTTGTGTTTGTTATAATTGTTAATAACAATAACTCGTAATTTAAAATGGATTTCTAGTTTTGAATTTGTGTTTCTTTTGAAGTACATTTGACAGTTTATGGGCCACATCTGGCCTGGGGACCAAGCCGACACTCAGCCAACACTCAGCCAGATCAGTTTTACAGTGTGTGGGCCAGATCTGGGCCAAAAGAAACAATAATAGTCATTTTACAGTGTGTGGGCCAGATCTGGGCCAAAAGAAACAAAAATGGTCATTTTATAGTGTGTGGGCCAGATCTGGGCCATAGCAAATTATTTGTGTCAGTTTTCATAGTGTGGGCCGGTTTTGGGCTGGGGACCCAGCCAGAAGTGGGCCAGAACTGAAGCAAGGGTGTGGCTCAGAGGTGGGCCAGAACAATTTTTGCCATGCGGCATCCATGTGAAAACAGCAAAAAAAAAAAAAAAAAGTACTGAACAGGAAGGAGAGGACAGGAGAGAGGCAAAGTTTATTTTTTAACAATGTGGCTTGTAGGTGGTGTCAAAAGGTCATTTGTCTCCATACATGTTTTCTGAAATTACACATTTACACGTATTTGTTCTCTTGGTTATGACTCGCGTACGATAATTTCCCTCAAAATACTATAAGTTTAAGTCCCTGGTATGATACTTTAACATTTCCCATCTGGCAACACTGTTGGCAATTTATATCATGGCTACTCTTGGAAGAAGAAAAAGAGCGGATTTGTGACACATTTTAGCTATAATACAACTGAAAATAAAACACACTGCAAACAATGTGCATGCAAAATCGGTGGAAAAAATACCTCAAACCTCGAGAGGCATTTGAAGCCGCACCACCAAGAAATATATGATAGGAAAAGTTACACTTTTATCAACATCAACTTAGAGGCTTGACTTTGTTAGCTAGAAGCAGACGGCGATGTTTTCTTGTTCACATGACTTGGTGACGTTAATTGTGTACCGATAGCAAGCCTAAGAATGTCTGTGTGCTTGATGAAAACACTGTAATGATGTAATTTTAAAAAAAGCGAATTGACGAAAATGTGACAAATGCGTTTGACTAAAACTTGACTAAAACAGATCTAGTTTTCGTTGACTAAAACTACACTAAAACTAGTAATGATCAAATGACTAAAATATGATAAAAACAAATAAGTATTTTAGTCAAAAGACGAAAACTAAGACTAAATCAAAATCACCTGCCAAAATTAACACTGCCTGAGAATGCATGTACAGTCAAAAGGTTGGTGAGAGCGCTTTATGGGTATAGGACAGACATGTGGAAGTTGGTTTGCCGTCGATATCTGGAAAGCTGTAGAAGTACTTCCCCAAGAATCGCTTAGCTTTCAGTTCTTTTCAGCATTGTTTGGAAGTGGAATGACATACATTTTGTCCTTGGACCTAACCATTACGCATTTAAGTTTGAGTGACTGAGGACGCACAGCAAATACATTATTGATGTGAGACACTTCATTTATAAATGTAGAGGATACATTTAGCTGAACATCTCTACAAACCTTTCCTCCACTCTTTGCAAGCTCCTTTACTAAAACACGGAAGCTCTTTGTGGTTGATGCAGAATAGGCCCCATCCTCAAATGTAAAAGACACCAGGGTCATAATTTCACAGAATGTTCCATCACTTAACTGTACAACTGAATCATTTCTCTTTTTAAGACTTGTCTTATTATATGAATGATAAACAACACTGCTGCAAATGAAACGGTCATAAAATAAACCGGAATGAAGTGTCACTCCTATGAAATGTTCAATAGTCATCTTGTGCACAGATGTGCGACCTTTCTTTTGGGCAGCCAAAACATCTGACATTATTTTGAAACTCTTTTGACTTCTTTGTTAAGCCAGAGCCACTTTGGAGTTTGTTAAATAATTTCCTTATGTTGTCATTAGCATTTGCCATGGTAGTCCCTGCTTTTGTTGAGAGACCCCTGCACCTAAGGAGTCTCTTCACTATTTGACATGTGTTGATCCATTGAAAAACTTAAGCAAAGCCCCATGTTGCCCACAGTGCCCCCCACTTGCTGCCAAGTACATTGACAAATGCACATTGAAAGAAACATTAGAAGGACCATATAGTTTCTCAAAGTAAATCACAAATTTTCAAAGAGCTTGTTCTGCCATATCCACATGGCTCACTTTGCCGACATCCTGAAGAAGAGTATGCATTGAAAAAACTAATCAAAAAAGATGACTCCAGTACTTCTTTTCAAAATACCATTCAAAACAGGCAATGTATAAAACAGCAAAAATGACCTCCATTCAGATGCTTTCCAGAATTTTCTGTCCTTCACTGATCTAGGTGCCCTTGTAACCTCCACAGGTGGGTTAATGCCCAGCAATTCCTGGTCTATGTCACTGACCTTGGAGCCCAGGCACCTAGGCAGACACTGTGCCCTCATGTTCCATCAAAGGGGAGGGGCCTTTTGCAACCATTACTGGTTAAGCAGGTGTTGCCAACATAGCATGCTGAAAATGATCTGTCTCCATCCTTAAAGGTGGTTCTTGTGTTTCCCAGACATATAGGCCACCACCAGTGTGGTGGCAAAAGTCACACCTGTATTTGCCATTGAACTGTTTTGTATTTCACTGGAGGGGGCGGGCAAATGAATCTGTGGAGCAGAGGACTGAATGAACTTTATGCTCGATGGTTTTAGAGTCCCTCCATTTAATTCCAACCTGTTGCAGTTCTTTGAACTGTGACACAAAAGCAGTTAAAAATGTCATATTTGGCTTGTTGTTACCAAACCATAAGCATGGTATGCATATGTTCCCTTGATGATCTTTTGGTGACAGCTCTATGATTTGAATTGGCCATATCTGAACACATATCTTACTTTTGAAAACTGGAATTCCATCACAATTCCACATAATTGATATGTCATCAGCCCCAACTTGTCCATTCTACTTGAGTTTTTGATATTCTGCACCACACTGTATATCTGAAACAATGCCTGGAATTGATTCCCTTTGATTTAAATGTATCTCAGGTTTTTACAAAATGTCCACTATTTGGGTTGATAGGCAAAGCACAAGAAAGTAAGATCCAACCCGTAGGTATTTCTCATTGTCAAATTCAGCTTTACATGAAGAACAGTTTTTTGGAGCTGTCTCAATGGGTCCCATGTAGCTTTCACAGTGGATACAATAAAAATGGGGCACGTACTGGCCGAACTGTCTATAGGCTTTATGGAAAAGATATGAGGTTGCTAGCACTAAGCCAGGGAAATGCTCATTGAACATTGTAAGAAGATCCTGAAGAGCCACCCCTGTCAAATTGTGCCTCAGTCCATATGACATGAGTAAGAGCAGACTCTGTCCTTTTGTGATGGGAGCACCAGGGTATACAGGATCGTCATCATGTCATTTCTGCAGTAGAGGACAAGACTGATCACATTCATACCTACAACACAATATGATACATAAGCACAAATGTCGTTGACAGTGTTATTCTATTAAGACAGATGGCTTACACAGTCAACTCAAACTAACAGTGTGCACAGATAATCTGTAATTACATTGTTGTACCTTCAGTTGGTTTGAATCTTGATTTGGCTTTGTTCTCCTAGCAAAACGAAGCCACCGCGCTCCTCTATCAGGAGGTATACTGCTTTCTCTGAGTTAGAAAACTCTGAGTTTTAACTAAACCTGCTTTCTAGAATACCCCCACGGGTGTTACAAAACCTAAAGACTTCCCTTTTTCAGAAGAGGGCCCTAACCACACAAGATCACCACACCAATTCTGAGGATGAATGTCCACAACGTATTCATGGTGCAAAACATACTCTTTTCCTGAGCAGTCGGCTACATTGTTGTTGTAGTGTTGTTCAAGCACTGCAAAGTGCTTTATAAACATGGCTTGAGTTGGACAGACTTGGACAGAATCCATTCCCCTTGTGAATCTACCATCCTCTTTTATGTATGTTAGTTATTAATTAATCATGAATGGACTAGGTAGTTCACCCCCCTTAATTTTTATTTAAACAAGTCTACCACAGTTTGTAATAGTTAATGCAAACATCAACTGGTGAGGTATTAAAATGTTTTTGTTTTTTTTAAATTAAATAATATTGTCACTAGTACAATGAGAATTTCACATTTTTAGGATATTGCTAACGATCTTCCTCCTTTTACCTTTTCAACGTTCTGATGATGCCACATACATAGAGAGCCCACAGCGTCCAGGTCATCATGCCAGTTCAGATGATGCCACATAGATAGAGAGCCCACAATGTCCAGAACATCCCGCCAGTTCTGATGACGCCTCAAACATAGGGCGTCCACAACATCCTGACATTGTAAGTCATACTTTTTGCTTTTTTCTCTTTTCTTTTCTTTGTTTACCGTGTACTCTCTCAGACACAAGTTTTGTCTCTGTTTTATTGCTTTTTACAGCTCCATTCTTTTTTCTTTTTTTTTTTTTTGAACTTTCAGGGCAATGACTGGGATGAAGAGTTAGGTTCATCCTCAACCCAGAGGACGGCAAGTACCTTTTTAATGGAGCTTTAAATGATAGGTCAGACAAAGGTCTTAGATCTATATTGCACCCAGCTGTGTGGAAAACTTCATCACATAATTGTTGCATATTCACAAAAGTGCTTCACTCCACCCATAACTCAACCTCATCCGTTGTCTCCAATCTTATGTTGTCATTCATGCAGATTTTAGATTTTTTTCATTCTGAAGATTTGTGTCACTTTTACAATGTATACAGATCCAAAGATTGAAAAATGTTCTGTCTTATAAAATATGTCACTGTTATGACAGAAAAGTTAATATGGTGTAATGTGGTGTAATGTGTCAAATTTTTGTTCAGAATGCCTGGTATTCCATTGTTCCTTAGGTTGCAGCTGATGGATGATAATACTGGTCACGGTATGGCACCCTGAATGGATGAAATCATGGAATCCCTTCATGGTAGGTGTTCAGTTTGGGATTGGAGGGGCTGACATTTCAGAACACAGTATGTTTATGAAACTATGATTCAGGGTGTTTCCACATTAGGCCCTGTACTGAACTTAAGTACCGTTATCCCTCTACTACTGGCCAGCTTTCACATTCAATCCATCTGTCTTGTGCCACGGACGCAGAGTTCACACTAACCAAAAAACCAAGCTTTGTTTTCCCCATATTGTTACATACACCTTGAACTTCCAGAAATGATTAAATTAATGAAGGAGTGTGTGCAGTGTGTCTGGGCAATGATGCCTTTGCCCAGGGGGACCCCCTTGTCCGCGAGGTCATCGTCACGGTTCCCTCTAAGCTGCGCGCGTGCGCAATTGCGCACTGCTGACATGGTCTCCGCGCACAGAAAATCTGCGCTGCGCACAAAAAAAAATCCAACCTGAATTGAAAATAAAATAAACACATAACAATTCATTCTGTGCTATTTTGCAATGTGAGTCAGTGAGTGACCGGTGACTGGCTGCTCCAGCCAATGATGCGATTCACATATGTATTTACGCAGCTAATCAACGTCATTGACAGGCTATGACAGCCTCCTTATGTGCCGCCACTGGTGTTTTAGCTAGCAAAGCGGTGTGGCTGATGTGGAGTGAAGATACGCTAATGATGCTAAGTGCTGCATTAGCGTGGCAAAACGAACGGGCAGTGGCACATCCCCTCACCAAGCCAAAGTAAAAAAGAAATGCGATTCTTTTAAGATGGAATGGCTGTCAGAGTATGTGCAAACAGAAGAAAAAACGGTGAAACTGGTTGAGATTTTTTCCTTTTCGAGCGAGAAAGGTCTGCTCTGCAAAACATGTTGCGAAGCCAAAATAGCAAGCGAGTTTTCGGAGGGAAAAGTGTGGACAGAATGGAAGCTGGACTACCTCAAGCATCACATTCAGCACAAAAGTCATTTGAAAGCGGTTGGAATTGTAAGAAGATGTAAGATGGGAATGGGGATCGGTACATTGTTGGGGGAGAGCGCCAAAGACCGAGAGAAGAGGAACGAGCTGTCACTTGTAAAGAAATCCAACGCTGAGCAAGTTAAAGTTCTCATCGACAATATTCTACTAGCCATCAACATGAATGCTTCTATGCTGTCGGTTCAACAAATTCACGATCACATGGCAAAGTATTTGAGTATACCAGAAAGCTGGCGAAGCAAAAATTATGCCTTTGAGTTTGTGAATTCAATCAATCAAATAGTGCATGTGTAAAGACGATGTGTAAAGTTAAAAATGCACCTTGGCACACACTGATCGTAGATGAGAGCACAGACATAACAGTGCACAAAGTGCTAGTCCTGTATATTAAATACAGGGAGGAAAATAACGTCAACCATAAAACTGTGTTTGGCGGCATCATCCAGCTGACAGCGTGCACCGCTCAGGATATTGTGCAGGCAATAACTCAGTTTTACACCAAGCATGAACTAGACATGCAGAGAATGGTGATGCTGACCTCTGATGGTGCCTCAGTAATGCTAGGAAAGCACAACGGAGTTGCAGTTTTATTAAAGCGGCAAATACCACACCTAACTGAACAACACTGTGTGGCCCATAGAGAGGACTTGGGCATTGATGATGCGTGGAAAGATGTACCTTTGATGCGTGATGTGGAAACTCTTCTTAGAACGGTTTATTCCACTTTCTTTATATCTACTGTAAAGAGGGGAAAATTGGAAGACCTAGCAAAGATTCTTGATGAGGATACACTGTCATTCAGGCCTCTGAACGAAGTGTGATGGCTAATAAAAAATGCAAATAAAAACTGTGTAATTATATATTTTACGTAGTTAATGGAATTTTCACAGTATCACATGCTTGTGCTACAGCACACATGTCATTGTGCAAAATGTGTAAGTTTTAATGTGAGCAAAATTTTATCTCTGAAAGGTGTACATGTCTCAATTCCTCCAGAGCAGGAGCCCCACCCTGACCCTAGAAGGAGGACCTTCACACCAATTGTGAATGAAGCAGACGGGGGTTTTCAACTGGGACAAAGTGTGCAACCATTGGAGAAGTGAGAAGGACACACAGGAAAAATAAGGTGAAATTTAAGTCCTCAATCAGATTTGTGCTCATCTAGTGTCATTTATTTACAATTTTCATTTATGGATATTGATCATTACATACTGTCACTAGTTTATGAGTAGATGAAATGCAAATAATCGTGTCATTATATACTGTATTTTGCAGACAAAGAGTTACAGGACTCTCTCCCAGACCACAGTAGGACCCTCTCACCCAGTGCACAGCAGAAGCTTCACACACTGGCTCATACTCATAATACAAGTCAGAGCTTTATAATAAAAATGTGAAGTGTGTTTTCAAAATTGGAGTTTATAGTTGGCTTGGTTTGGTTGGCAGTTCATGTTTTGCCATAGTTAAAATGAAATATTTATACTTCCAATAGCGTTATCATACTACACAGGTCATGAACAAGATTTTTGTCATTTTCATTGTAAGTGGGCCAAAGCACTTAATTAGCAGTATTCTAACAGAAATATAAATGCTGTAATTTGATTCTTTTAATAAACCATGTAACTTGGATGGATGTTATGCTGGCGTGACCACAGTGCACACGTCTGATGTTGCTCACAGTGGTGTATGAAAATTGAGTTGTAACTTGTTTATAACTGCTTATTAATGATTTATAAAGTATTTACAACTTAATTTATAGCCCAATTGTAAACCATTTATGAATCCTTTATAAGGTGTCTTACTGTAAAGTGGTACCCTTACTTGTAACTACTTATATACTTAGTAAAAATTAGTTCCAAAAAGCAAATTTCACATTAACTAATCATCAGCACACTTGAAGTAAACTGATCATTAGTTGGCCTGCAAGTACACTTAAGTATGCTAAGATGTAATATACTTAGCATTTTGTTTTTTCACCAGGGTTGAAATATCTAGAATAATGAGGATGTCATGAACACCCAGACATTGGCTGTACTTACTGTCCGAGCCAGAGTTAAAACACTAAGAATACACTCAGTTAAAACGGAGGAATCTCACAGAAGAATGCTGCATTGACTAAAAAAATTAAAGCGAATAGAAAACTACTAATATTGAGGACATTTTCATTTCTGCCGTACATGCACTCTATTTTCGTTGTTCTTATAAACTACTACAGGTTGGTGTCCGTGGCTTATATGTCAACCCCCTGCTGGATGAATAAATGGTTTGAGTTGCACAGATTTTAGAAGTAACACATTTCATTCAGTGATTCATTCAGTAAAAAAAGTCATTAACTGACATTTCAGTATAGTTTCACGTACAGTTTACCAGGTGTATGACCACATACCATGGGGTACAGAGTCTTAAAACTGCAATGTCATAATTTCAATATTTATATATTACATGCTAATGGATATTTGACCACTGTTCAAATGAATTTTAGAGGAGAAAATTTTCATCCCTAAATGACTGAAATTCTTCTTGAAATTACATATGTGTGTGTCCTCATGATTAAGCCTGTCAACAAGCAATGCAAAAACAAACAACCAACCAAAAAACATATCCTTGCAAAATTTCTTATTTTGTCCAGGTTTGAACACAGTATTGAGATGATTCTTTGTTAAAGATGTGAGTTAAGGTGTGACTCTCACATTAAGCTGGAAAAAAGCAATAGTGATCACTAAAGCAAAACAAAGAGGATTTATTATTTCAGTAATAACAACAATATCACTACAATATCACAAGAATCACTAAACATTTAAAGTACCTGGTGAAATTTAAAGAATGTGCGAATAAAACATAATTAATACAATGAAATAAAATAAAAGAAAAATCATTCTATTAAAACAGCATATAAGACAGATGGGAACTGCAAGTATTGAATATGCTATATTATCATTTGGGTATAAATAAGATTTAAGGATCAAGTACAGGATTTTACTCTGTGTTAGGGTGAACACAAACTATTTTTATAGGGACAATGAAAGCCTAGGTCAGACCCATGTTTAAATATTTTTTTTCCCCCCTGATAGCTCTTATTTATCCACCAAAAGTATACCTTCAGTAGAAAGTCTGCTAAAAATAATATATCACAAGGATCTCTTGCAGAACCTGTGCAAATAACGGAATAGTAGAACATGGGTTTGATATGATGGGTCATGTAAACAAAACGAGACAATAAGCACAGCGATGACATCCAGACATACTGGCATAACGATCGATACAGACTCACTGATGTAAGAGAAAATGCAAAAAAAAAAAAAAAAATCAGTTCTGTTATCCAGATGATCAGCAAAGGACATTTCGATCATTGAAGAGGTCTTGGAAGGTGATGAGGAGATGAGTACGGTGGAGGCATATCATCATAGTTTCTCCCTGTGTCAGTGTGAACATACGGCGTCATCACCGGCTAGTGAAAAGAAAGAAGAGGGTCAATGGCCCAGTTTTTGCATTCTGTTTCATTTTCATAGCCTAACATGACTATTCATGCTGGATTTTAGTCCAACTTGATCAAACAATACTGCATACTATTTTATATCCCAGCAATAAGAGCAGCATACTGTATATGACCACAGACATCCCCAGAGCACTCCTATACACTCCACTCTGAGTTTGAGCTGTGAGCTTATCACTGTAATTTAGACCATGCCAGCAGGGACCATTTTAAAATCTACAAGTGAACGCTACCAGGGCCGTTACTGCCCGGGTAGCGTTTTGCTAAGAACGCAACTGGCTGTGTTCTGGGAGGTACATCTAGACAGTTAATGATCCATGCCATTTCTCTTCAGCCACTCTGAGCATCAAGAAGAAAGTAATGTGTGCCTCTGTTCCTGTGGAAACACTTGTACACAGGTAGGAGAGGAACTGGTTGCTGAGCTTGCTTGTATTGGAGGATGCATACGTAAGTGCTCATCTCCTATGTTGGTTTGGGACTTCTCAGCACCCAGTGGCTTCAGACTTAGAAAATTACAGGCAAATTGAAAAGCCATTAATAGTGAGTTAAATTGTGGTGCAATTGCTGATGTTAACAATGTGCTACTGGCGCACTGAAAATTCAAGACATTTGGTGTGGCTATGGACCCAGATTCACAAGCATATTTCACACTGTTTAAAATGTGCCACTGGAAACACTTGGGTTTGAAGGCCTCCTTTGGCATTCTCTAAACCATAACCTAATCCAAATGAAAGAAAAGAATAAAACACAGCCCATCAGGCCATACTTCCTTTTTAACTGCTCACAAATACTGGTTCTTTGGCTGACTTTACCAGGGTATACGTAGTCACCTGCTGATCTTGCTAACACGCCTCAACATAAATATCAGCTCTCTCACAATGCACAGTTTATATTGATACTGGGTCAAGCAGGTTTAATAAGAATATGACTATTTATTTATCTTTATTTATATTTTTGAATAAACAAACAGTTGATGTTTTGTCTGTAAAGCTTGAGTGCGTATGCCTACTCAAAGCAATTACCTATCAGAAGTCTCTTTTACCTGTGAGACGTTTGAAACAGGGAAAGGAGAGGACACTGAAGATATGGCCTGCTGGTTTGTGGTTTGCATGCCAAACACCTGTGTAGAGAAAGACTGAAAATTAGCTTCATGTGGTCACTGAATTCAGGACACATGAACCACTACCCACGACATTCTCAAATGGGAAACACTAACAGTATCAGCAACTTAGGAGTGGATACAATTTATTAAAATGCAAGGTCACCTCTGCGCTGGTGCCGAAAGCAGCTTTGTAAGCAGATACTGACACGCAGATGGATACGATGAACTTAAGAATGGAGAGAGCAAGTATCACAGCTGGCTTCCATGTCTGAAACAAAAGCGAGAAAAGAGGGTGCATGGATTGAGAAAGGCTGAAATCCAAATATGAAAAATACCACACAGGTATGAAGTAGCAAGTATATTTTGTGCTATGAGGATCAATAAAAACTAGCACCAACCTCTCGCTTATTACAAAAGCGGAAAGAATTAGACGAGTATTTAAGAAATTGAAGACAACTAAAAAAATCCTGCAGAGCAACCATGAGCCGTGCATACTGAATTATGGCTACCAGTGCTATGATGCCGGTGAGAACACCCATGGCTAGTGAACATTTCATCTAAAAGAGAGAATCCAGACAGTTCGCATCAGTGCAGAATGACATACATTTAAATGATCTTTATGTGCATTAGTTCATACTACCTTGTGTATGACAGCTGTATCAAAACGTGCTTTGAAAAAGTTTTACAAAAACAAAAGGCTTCTTAAGTTAAAAATGTTGAATAATTTGACATTTAATGTACATACTACACTGACAGTCAAATGTGTAAGATACTCACCGACATTGAGAGGTTCTTCATAAAACCCACAACAAGCACAGAACAAAAGTACTGGGGCAAAGAGGAAGAAAGTTGAATACAGAATTCAGTGATACATTCTGATTGTTCTTCATTAGAGTGTTCTTCATGAAACATTTGAAAATCTTGCCACCAGAATTTGACCGATCAAGATTTTTGCAGTCTTTTTACAAGTTTTAACACCATACAAATTTGGATAACCGAAAGGAGAGAATAAAATGCAACTGTAGATGTAACTGGAAAATGGTGACTGTCTCATGGAAAAAAACCCATCAATTTTACCAGGAAGTTAATAACACCACAAAATACTCCTAACTGCATTACACTTACAATGGCCATTGCCCAGAAATGAATGGCAAAGTCGTGAGAAACGGATTGAAATTCGATTGCCAAGATGACGGCAAAACCAACTGTGATCATACCAACAAAGAACTGCAGAAACTGTGAAAAAAGAGAAGAATTTTTAGTACTCTGTTATATAGTTGTACAGGGTGAAATGCAGACAAGAAACTGTGATCATAATAACAAGTGCCTGGATAGACTGTTAAAAGAGAATTTTCAATTGGTCTCTCACTTTTCTTACGTATCTTGCATTGCAAAACAGCAAACACCGCTGTGTTGGATGAATGACATGTTTATCTTAGAGACATTGCACATTAGGAAATGGAGGATTCTGGAAAAAATGTCTAAAAGACCGAGGAGGGGTAAGAGCAACTCTGAAAAGCTAAGTGCAAAATCTGGTGACCGTAGAAGAGCAGTATGGTTACAGAGCTTACACACCTATAATAAGTTACAATAACCTACCTTTAGTACAGCATTTAAACCGTATGTCTAATATCATCATTTTGAAAGTTACAGGTGTTTCAAAAACAAATGGAAGTTAAGAGGATAAAAAGTAAGGGGATTAACAAGTTAAGTGAGTGGAACGGCATATCTTAGGTGAAGCATTTCTGGTATCCTAAGCTATAGGTGCCGGAATTTTTAACACTGTCAAAATAGTTTTATGGGAATTTTTTACTACAAAATATTAACATCTCACAAAATTTTTACAGCAACCTGTAATATACTGTAATCTTGTTTGTGTCTTTAGTAATTCTTCTTTAGTATGTGTGTACTATTTCACCTATTTTATACTGAATCTCTCCAAAAGAATGGATTGATTAAACGTATGAGGCTGTTTTACAACTGTTTAGCAGGGTAGTTTCTTTATTAGATAAGAACAAGTTGACTTAGATTTTCACATGGAAAACTAAAACCTGCCAGCTTTAGTGCATACCAAACTGGGTACTGTAAGTTCAAATACTGTAGAAGGAGATATGTTTCTGTTGTGTACGAATACCACTACCCTTTCTTTGTTGACTGTGAAGTCTTAGTCCGATTTGAGCATACCCTGATGAACCTGAGTAAGTCTGAATTATTTTGAATTCTGCCTTGCTCTGTTTTCTGGTTTGCCACATGTTAAATAAAAGCTGGTCATCTGCACACGCATCCAGTCTCCTCGTCTACTCTGTGACACGTCTATTATAATTACAGGCATATTGTACTGAGAAGATGACAGGACTTTGCTCCACAGGCTACACTGTCTCCTATGAGCTTTTTTGTGTCCGTCCTTGGGAGATGATTGCAAATTTATGAGTTTGACGAGTACTGTTGATTGCTTACTATAACAATATTGGCATTCTACCAGTTTAATGTGGTTTTGATGAAATTGTTTCACAAGGAAAACTAACAGCTTCTAGCTTTAGTGCACGCAACACTTGGTGTTTTCAGCTCAAATACTGCAGAAAGAGATATGTTCTCACAAATTTTGAGAATACCATACTATGAGAATACGTCTTTCTAAAGTAAAGGAAAAAAAACAATATTTCAATGTACACTACGCTGGCTCTCCAAGCCAACTAAATAGACACTTCCTGGAACCAAGGTGGTGTGGTCATAAAGGTAATGTTATTATCAGTAAAGTTACATAATAAAATTACTGTATCATGGGATTTTCCATCAGGTCATCAGAGTGCAAAATTTCTCATTACAGCTATATATCATGCCCATTACCTTCAAACTTCACATATGAACTAATTTTTCTACAAGGTGTGGTCACCTTCCCTTCTTGCACTGTACACCATACCTCTATAGAAAGTCAATGTTTTTCATTATTGTTCCATTAAATACTAATAGATTAGAAACATCAGATTGTGTTTGCAGTATCAAATTAAAGAAACGTCTTACCAGAAATAGGTCTAGTTTTCCAACACCAGAGGAAATACTCATGTTAGTAATGCGAATTACATGCACAGCTGATGGAACTTCCTGTCGGCAGTAATGGTTGTCCATCGTGAAGTTGTCTGTTGTGGCAGAGCTGAACCCCTCCATAGTTTTATGTAATTATTCTTTAGGAGAAATCAATATTTCATTATTTTTTAAATCAAACTATCAGTGAAAAATAGTTGTTATTTTTCAAATCATGTGACCAAAATGAAAATGTGAGGGAAACACATCATTTAAAGGCAAGTGCAAAATTTACCTTTGAGAAAGTAGTCTTCCCTTAGTTGTTCTGTTAAGCTGATTCTCCGTGTGTAACTGTTGTATATGATGTACAGTATCTCTGAAAATCGGAAGGGATGTCATCTGATTGTAAAAAGACTTTGAGAATAGTTCTTAGATTAACCTTTGGTACTTTCACCCTGATTCCAGTTACCGATAGCGTGAAAAAAAAAATTAACCTCATTTCACATACATCATCACAGGAATAAAATCCAGAGGAGTTCAATGACATACAAAAAGGAACATTTAAACATGTCTCTATTTTGACAGTGTATTGTTTCTGTCATTAACTGTTTGTTATTTTAAAACATTCATCCATGTTGTACATGATAGCTCTGCGAGTTGACTGCAGGTCTCAGAGCTGGAATACAATGGTTGCAAGAATGCAGTGGTTTAACTGAGTGATTTAGGAAAGTTATAGCTGAATTCTTTTGAACAACTTCATTGTTAGTTGTTTGTCATACAATTATATTTTAAAACAGTTATGTAAGGTTACTCATCCACTTACTCTATACAAATAGTTTACCTTTAGTCAAGTAGAGATCAGTCTTTTTTGTGAGGGACACTATATTATTCTAATTTGAAATTCTCAGTGTAACTGTTCAGAAAACAAAATGGATCTAAAACTCCAATCCACAGCACAAGTGTTTACGTCACATCACCAACATTAACCCATTGGTCTCCCTGTACAAAATAATATAGAAAGGATTATATTTATAATGCTACTATTATACAGATGCATGACTTGTAACAAGTATCAGATCCCATGGTATTGTCCAAATGAGTGCATGTTTTCAGTCATTGATTCAATTTGGACTACTGTGAGAGACTGTGTAAATTGGAAACATATCAGCTACGTTGCAGGGTGTGGTGGTTGTTATGTATCACCTCTTGGACAAAAGCCAAAATGACATTCAGCAAGATCCTGGCTTTTCACTTTATTTGGCTTTCCACTACATTTTCAATAATATACGCTGTTCAAAACAGGTTTCAGTTTCCTCTTTAAACAACTCATCCACTTTAGTTATCCAGGTAATTAAACTGTAGTTAAGTAGAGGTTTATCTTTTTTGTGAAGGACACTACATATAATACATAATTATCCGACGAGATTCTCAGTGTAACCCAGTGTAACAAAACAAAATGAATCCAAAACTCAGGTCAACAGCACAAGTTCTTACATCACATTACCAACATTAACCTGTTGCCCCCCCCCCCCATACCAATTAATGTATAAATGATTATGATTATAATGCTAATAATATACAGTGTCTTGACTTCTGATCAGGTCCCATGTCATTGTTCTTCACAGAATAGGGCATTTTCCTAGATAAATATCGCCGTTTTTACAATTCATCATGCAATCAAAAAAAAAAAAAGGAAAAAAGAGGGAAATAAAGAAGGGAATACATACAAGAAAGTACAGAAGGTTGTGATTTGATGTATTGTCTCGATGAATGCATGTTGTCAGTCATTGATTCAGCTGAGCCAGAAGTGAAATACTCTGAATACAAATCTCACAGAGGAATGGTACACTGACTAAAAACTAAAGTCAGCGAGACTTCTAGTATTGATGAGATTTTAATTGCTATCATACATGCAGTCTATATTTATTGTTCTTATATAAACTAATACAGTAAATAAAAGTTTCAGCATTTGGATCCATTCTGTCCAGTTTTGTTACACTCTCCTGGACCCTCAACACCAGCAGCATGGCCAAGAAAGCCCAACAGCATCTCTACTATCTGCAAAGGCTGAGAAAAGCCCATCTCCCACCCCCCATCCTCACTACATTTTACAGAGGGACTACTGAGAGCATCCTGAGCAGCTGCATCACTACATGGTTTGGAAATTGCACCGTCTCCGATTGCAAGGCGCTGAAGTCAATAGTGAGGACGGCTGAGAGGATCATCGAAGTCTCTCTTCCCTCCATCAGACATTTACACCAAACGATGCATCAGCAAAGCCACCAGCATTGTGGATGACCCCACACGCCCCTCACATAAATTCGTCACCCTCCTGCCGTCTGGCAAAAGGTACCGTAGCATTTGGGCCCTCGTGGCCAGACTGTGCAACAGTTTCCTCTCCCAAGCCAGTATGTAGCACCATGGTCCTGGGGGAGCATTGTTTCATCTCACTGTCTAGTAGCTGTATATGGTTGAAATGACAATAAGTCCAGTCTACAGTCATAACTGACATTCTTAAATGGCTGAAATTCCTCTTGAAGTTACATATGTGTGTCCTCATGTTTAAGCCTGTCCACAAGCAATGTAAAAAACAAAAGAAACAAAACATATCCTTGTAAAATTGTTTATTTTGTCCAGGTCTGAGGACAGTACTGAGAAAATTCTTTGGTCAAGGTGTGAGTCAAGATGTGACTGTCACAGCAAGCTGAAAAAATACGATTGTGATCACCAAAGCAAAACAAAGAGGATTTAATATTCAACATTTTCAGTTATAATCACAGTATAAAAATATAAATATCTTTACAGTATACCCTTGTTCCAAGGTCAGGTCAAAGTGCTTACACTGATTTAAGATAGAGAATCACATAAATAGTTGCATTCCCCATCTATTGAATATGCTACATTATCATTTGGGTATAAATAAGATTTAAGGATCAAGTACAGTCTGTGTCGGAGATTCAGAGGGCAGGCAATGAAAGCCTAGCTCATAACTGACTCATGTTTAAGTCATTTTTTTTACAGCTCTTATTTATCCACCAAAAGTATACCTTCAGTATAAGGTCTGTTAAAAACAATATATTACAAGGATCTCTTCCAGAACCTGTGCAAATAACTGAATTGTTGAATATTGGATTGATATGATGGGTCATGTAAACAAAACGAGACAATAAGCACAGTGATGACATCCAGACATACTGGTATAACAATCGATACAGACTCACTGATATAAGAGATCATGCAATTTAAAAAAAATCAGTTCTGTTATCTAGATGAGCCAGATGATCGGCAAAGTTTCGATCATTGAAGAGGTTTTGGAAGGTCTTGAATAGATGAGTAAGGTGGAGGCATATCATCATAGTTTCTCCCTGTGTCAGTGTGAACATACGGCGTCATCACCGGCTAGTGAAAAGAAAGAAGAGGGTCAATGGCCCAGTTTTTGCATTCTGTTTCATTTTCATACCCTAACATGACTATTCATGCTGGATTTCAGTCCGACTTGATCAAACAATACTTCAGACAATACTGCATACTATTTTATATCCCAGCAATAAGAGCAGCATACTGTATATGACCACAGACATCCCCAGAGTGCTCCTATACACTCCACTCTGAGTTTGAGCTGTGAGCTTATATCACTGTAATTTAGACCATGCCAGCAGGAACCATTTTAAAATCTACAAGTGAATGCTACCAGGACCGTTACTGGGTTTGACTTGGGTTTGAAGGCTTCCTTTGGCATTCTCTAAACCATAACCTAATCCAAATGAAAGAAAAGAACAAAACACAGCCCATCAGGCCATACTTCCTTTTTATCTGCTCACAAATACTGGTTCTTTGGCTGACTTTACCAGGGTATACGTAGTCACCTGCTGATCTTGCTAACACGCCTCAGCATAAATATCAACTCTCTCACAATGCACAGTTTATATTGATACTGGGTCAAGCAGGTTTAATAATATGACTACTTATTTATCTTTATTTATATTTTTGAATAAACAAACAGTTGATGTTTTGTCTGTAAAGCTTGAGTGCGTATGCCTACTCAAAGCAATTACCGATCAGAAGTCTCTTTTACCTGTGAGACGTTTGAAACAGGGAAAGGAGAGGACACTGAAGATATGGCCGGCTGGTTTGTGGTTTGCATGCCAAACACCTGTGTAGAGAAAGACTGAAAACTAGTGACATGTAGTTACTGAATTAAGGACACATGAACCACTACCCATGACATTCTCAAAATGGGAAAAAACTGACAGTATCAGGAACCTGAAGAGTGGATATATTTTATTAAAATGCAAGGTCACCTCTGCGCTGGTGCTGGAAGCAGCTTTGTAAGCAGATACTGACAAGCACATGGATACGATGAACTTAAGAATGGAGAGAGCAAGTATCACAACTGGCTTCCATGTCTGAAATGAAAGAAAGACAAGAGGGTGCATGGATTGAGAAAGGCTGAAATCCAAATATGAAACATACCACACAGGTATGAAGTAACAAGTATATTTTGTGCTATGAGGATCAATAAAAACTAGCACCAACCTCTGGCATCTTACATAAGAAGCTGGGATAAAGTGGAGGACAATTGAATACATCCCGTGGAGCACTCAGGATTCGTATATACAGAATTATGGCTACCAGTGCTATGATGCTGGTGAGAACACCCATGGCTAGTGAACATTTCATCTAAGAGAGAGAATCCAGACAGTTCGCGTCAGTGCAGAATAACATAAATTTAAATGATCTTTATCTGCATTCTTCATACTGCCTTGTGTATGACAGCTGTATCAAAACATGCTTTGAAAAGGTTTTACAAAAACAAAAGGCTTCTTAAGTTAAAAATGTTGAATAATTTGACAATTAATGTACATACTACACTGAAACAGTCAACTGTATAAGATACTCACCATACTCGGGCTGTTTTGAGCAAAACCCGCAACACCGAAAGAACAAAAGTACTGGGGCAAAGAAGAAGAAGGTTGAATACAGAATTCAGTGATACATTCTGATTGTTCTTCATTAGAGTGTTCTTCATGAAACATTTGAAAATCTTGCCACCAGAATGTGATTGATCAAGTTACAGTCTTTACAGTCTTTTTACAAGTTTTAACAGCTAAACAAATTTGGATAACTGAAGAGAGAGAATAAAATGGAACTGTAGATGTAACTGGAAAATGGTAACTGTCTCATGGAAAAAAAACATCAATTTCACCAGGAAGTTAATAACACCACAAAATACTCCTAACTGCATCACACTTACAATGGCCATTGCCCAGAAATGAATGGCAAAGTCGTGAGAAACGGATTGAAATTCGATTGTCAAGATGCCGGCAAAAACACATGTGATCATACCAACAAAGAACTGCAGAAACTGTGAAAAAAGAAAAGAATTTTTAGTACTCTGTTATATAGTTGTACAGGGTGAAATGCAGACAAGAAACTATGATCATAATAACAAGTGCCTGGATAGACTGTCGAAACAAAGAATTTTCAATTGGTCTCTCACTTTTCTTACGTATCTTGCATTGCAAAACAGCAAACAAACACTGCTGTGTTGGATGAGTGACATGTTTATCTTAGTGACATCGCACATTAGGAAATGGAGTTTGGCAAAAATGCCTATAAGAAGGCGGGTGGGGTGAGTTAGAGCAACTCCGAAAAGCTAAATATAAAATTTGGTGACCATAGATTTACACATTATGGAGGTTGCAAAACAGACAATGGATGGATGAATAAAGAAACAATAGAGGAAGAGTATGGTTACAGAACTGAGTACATACCTACAATAAGTTACAATAACAGAACTTTAGCATAGCATCTAAGCTGTATGTCTAATATCATCAATTTGCCCTGAAAATTACAGGTGTTTGAAAAGCAAATTGTAGTTACGATTAAGTGAGATTTCAACAGCGAATGGAAGAGCATATCTTGGGCAAATAGCTGAAAGATCCTTAAAAAAGTAGTTCAGCTTTAAATTTTTAATTTTAACTTGAATGAATTTTAGAAAAGAGACAACAGGCAAAAAGAGGGGTGAAAAATAAGAATGGGGAGAATTATCAGTCTGAATATCAGTAGCAGCCTAACTGGACACAGCATGAATGTTAGTGTAAAATATGATGGCTCTCAGCTCTGTTTTGCTTGAGTAAGTGCAGCTGTGGATTCTGTGGTAGGAAGCACTTCTGGTATAAACAAACAAACAAACAAACCAAAAAAAAAAAAAAAACAAAAAACAAAAACAAAACAAATAATCAAACAAAAACCTTTGACAATCTAATGCTAAATGAAGCAACCTGTAATATGCTGCAATATTATTGTGTCTGGATATTTGTCATTCTTCTTAAGTAGCCTATGTGTTTAGGATTATTTCACCTATTTTACTTTGAAATGAATGCATCGAATAAGACATATGAAGCCATTTTACAAGTGTATAGCAGGATAGTTTCTTTATTAGATCAAAGCAACTTGACTTAGATATCTAGCCAATTACCAACACCACATGACTGATACTTTGTACTAATGTCCCAAAAGTGATCCCAACTTTATCAGTTTTGTTTGAACGATTGGACAATATGGGGCTGGTCAGATTATAATCATTCCACAGATGTTTTGTAACACCAGGGTTCTCTCTCCCTCCCTCTGGTGGTCATTTTGATCTCTGTCTTTGTAATTTAGTGTATCATTTGTCTCCTTGGTTAAGGCAATTAATCAGTCATTAGTTCCACCTGTTTTTCTTAACCAAGCCTGGTTTCTATTGTGTATAAATACCAATGTGTTTACTCCTGGCCTGCCCTGTGGTAATTAAAAGCTGGTCACTAGCACATGCATCCAGTCTCATAATTCAATTTATGTTGATTATAATTACTGACAAATTGTACTGAGGTAAGGTGGCAAGACTTGGCTCCACAAGCTACGATGCAATGTCACCCCTGGGCTTTTTGTGTCCTTCACTGGGAGATGATTGCAAGTTTACAAGTTTTAAATATTGTTGATTGGTTACTATGACAGCTTGGGCGTAACTATCACTGGTGCAACCGGTGCAGCGCATCGGGGCCCACCAGCTGTCAGGAGCCCATGGAGGAAGACGATTTTTTGCTGCTTTTGGTAGGTGGGCCCTCTCGTGTATTTACCATTTCACGCAGTCTGCAGAGTATCCATTCAAGGAAATCAACACTTGAGACTGTGATAGCTATATATACACACTATCCTCCCACCTTGTGTGTAATATTTACGATTTTGAGTCATTGTTCTAAAACTGCATGTTTCATTAAAAATAAATATTACTTCTAACCACCACTTATTTAATTTGGTTGCTTTCTTCTAAAAAGTTAAAGGAAGAAGGCCTGCCGGGAAATGCTGATTTGTTTGTCCAATGACCTTGCTCCCTGTCATTTGTGATAACTTGCATGAAAGTCGTGACGTCAACTTTTTCTCAACGGTTCAAGTTCAACCATTTAGCAAGAAGCAAGTGTAAGTTATCAGCATACTAAAATAAGCATGAATAATAATGTGTTTAGCAATAACTTTGCTGAGCGCAAGGCCCGTAGGATCAGCTGCTAATGGGTGAGTACAGGTTTCTCTTTGTTATGGATTGGGATCAGGGATTTAAATCTATAGCAATGTAATTGTTACCTTTCATATGTTGGAAAATGCGCACCTGTAATCTGTGTTCTGTGATAACATTTGGCTGCTGTACCATGGATGATGAATGATGAGTTCTAGAAATGCGAGTGATTGTGTGATCTTGACTATAATGAGTTGCTGTGCTTTTCTTGATAGCTATTTATTCCATACATATTGACAGACTGTGTAAGATATAAAAAAAATATTTGCACCGGGGCCAATCACAATTATGTTGTGTCAGTGTATGACAGTATCCTAAAACTGAACTCTCCAGGCATTCTACCAATACAATCTGTTTTTGGTTCAATTTTTCACATGGAAAATAATACTTTCCAGCCTTAGTGCATGCAAGACTAGGTGTTGCAAGTTCAAATATTGTAGAAGGAGATATATTTCTGTTGTGTACAAATACCACTGCCTTTCCTTTGATTGTGATGTCTTGATCTGATGTGACCATACCCTGATGTACCTAAGTCTGAATTATTTTGAATTCTGCCTTGCTCTGTTTTCTGGTTTGCCACATGTTAAATAAAAGCTTGTCACGTGCACCAAGTCTCCTCGTCCACTCTGTGACACGTCTATTATAATTACAGGCATATTGTACTGAGAAGATGACAGGACTTTGCGCCACAGGCTACACTGTCTCCTATGAGCTTTTTTGTGTCCGTCCTTGGGAGATGATTGCAAATTTATGAGTTTTAAGTACTGTTGATTGCTTACTATAACAATATTGGCATTCTACCAGTTTAATGTGGTTTTGGTGAAATTGTATCACAAAGAGATATGTTCTCACAGATTTTGAGAATACCATACTATGAGAATACTTCTCTCTAAATTAAAGGGAAAAAGCAGTATTTCAATGTACACTGCGCTGGCTCTTCAAGCCAACTGGATAGACACTTCCTGGAACCAAGGTGGTGTGGTCATAAAGGTAATGTTATTATCAGTAAAGTTACATAATAAAATTACTGTATCATAGGATTTTCCATCAAGTCATCAGAGTGCAAAATTTCTCATTACAGCTATATATCATGCTCATTACCATCAAACTTCACATATGAACTAATTTTTCTACAAGGTGTGGTCACCTTCCCTTGTTGTACTGTAGACCATTACTCTAGAGAAAATAAGTTTTTCATCATTATTCCACTGAACATAAATACATTAGACTGTGTCGCAGTATCAAATTAAAGATACTTCTTACCGCAAATCCTACTTGTCGTCCAACACCAGAGGACCTCATGGGAGTAACACGAATTACATTCACAGCTGATGGAACTTCCTGTCGGCAGTAATGGTTGTCCATCGTGATGTTGTCTGTTGAGGCAGAGCTGAACCCCTCCATATTTTTATGTAATTATTCCTTAGAAGAAATCAATATTTCATTATTTTTAAAATCAATCTATCATTGAAAAATACTTGTTATTTTTCAAATTATGTGACCAAAATGAAAATGTGAGGGAAACACATCATTTAAAGGAAAGTGTAATACTTACTTTTGAGAAAGTAATCTTCCCTTAGTTGTTCTGTTAAGCTGATTCTCTGTGTGTAGCTGTTGTATATGATGTACAGTATCTCTGAAAATTGGTGTGGATGTCATCTGATTGTAAAGAGACATTGAGAATAGTTCTCAGATTAACCTTTGGTACTTTCACCCTGATTCCAGTTACCGATAGCGTGAAAAAATAATTAACCTACATCATCACAGGAATAAAGTCCAGAGGAGTTCAATGACATACAAAAAGGAGCATTTAAACATGTCTCTATTTTGACAGTGTATTGTTTCTGTCATTAACTGTTTGTTATTTTAAAACATTCATCCATGTTGTACATGATAGCTCTGTGAGTTGACTGCAGGTCTCAGAGCTGGAATACAATGGTTGCAAGAATGCAATGGTTTAACTGAGTGATTTAGGAAAGTTATAGCTGAATTCTTTTGAACAACTTCATTGTTAGTTGTTTGTCATACAATTATATTTTAAAACAGTTGTGTAAGGTTACTCATCCACTTACTCTATACAAATAGTTTAGCTTTAGTCAAGTAGAGATCAATCTTTTTTTGTGAGGGACACTACATTATTCTAATTTGAAATTCTCAGTGTAACTGTTCACAAAACAAAATGGATCTAAAACTCCGATCCACAGCACAAGTGTTTACGTCACATCACCAACATTAACCCATTGGTCTCCCTGTACAAAATAATATAGAAAGGATTATATTTATAATGCTACTATTATACAGATGCATGACTTGTAACAATAATCAGATCCCATGGTATTGTCCAAATGAGTGCATGTTTTCAGTCATTGATTCGATTTGGACTACTGTGAGAGACTGTGTAAACTGGAAACATATCAGCTACGTTGCAGGGTGTGGTGGTTGTTATGTATCACCTCTTGGACAAAAGCCAAAATGACATTCAGCAAGATCCTGGCTTTTCACTTTATTTGGATTTTCACTACATTTTCAATAATATACGCTGTTCAAAACAGATCTCAGTTTCCTCTTTCAACCACTCATCCACTTTAGTTATCCAGGTAATTAAACTGTACAAACTAATTACCTTAAACTCTCTTGTCTCGATTCATGTATGTTTTCAGTCATTGATTCAGCTGAGCCAGAAGTAAAACACTCTGAATGCAAATCTCACAGAAGAATGCTACACTGACTAAAAACTAAAGTCAGCGAGACTTCTAGTATTGAGGAGATTTTAATTGCTATCATACATGCAGTCTATATTTATTGTTCTTATAAACTACTACAGTAAATAAAAGTTTCAGTATTTGGATCCATTCTGTTCAGTTTTGTTACACTCTCCTGGACCCTCAACACCAGCAGCATGGCCAAGAAAGCCCAACAGCATCTCTACTTTCTGCAAAGGCTGAGAAAAGCCCATCTCCAACCCCCCATCCTCACTACATTTTACAGAGGGACTACTGAGAGCATCCTGAGCAGCTGCATCACTTCATGGAAAATGCACCGTCTCCGATTGCAAGGTGCTGAAGTCAATAGTGAGGACGGCTGAGAGGATCATCGAAGTCTCTCTTCCCTCCATCAGACATTTACACCAAACGATGCATCAGCAAAGCCACCAGCATTGTGGATGACCCCACGCGCCCCTCACATAAATTCGTCACCCTTCTGCCGTCTGGCAAAAGGTACCGTAGCATTTGGGCCCTCGTGGCCAGACTGTGCAACAGTTTCCTCTCCCAAGCCAGTATGTAGCACCATGGTCCTAGGGGAGCATTGTTTCATCTCACTGTCTAGTAGCTGTATATGGCTGAAATGACAATAAATCCAGTCTACAGTCATAACTGACATTCTTAAATGGCTGAAATTCCTCTTGAAGTTACATATGTGTGTCCTCATGTTGAAGCCTGTCCACAAGCAATGTAGAAAACGAAACAGAACATATCCTTGTAAAATTGTTTATTTTGTCCAGGCCTGAGGACAGTACCAAGAAAATTCATTTTCAGTTATAATCACAGTATAAAAATATAAATATCTTTACCCTTGTTCCAAGGTCAGGTCAAAGTGCTTACACTGATTTAAGATAGAGAATCACATAAATAGTTGCATTCCCCATCTATTGAATATGCTACATTAACATTTGGGTATAAATAAGATTTGAGGATCAGGTACAGTCTGTGTCGGAGATTTATAGGGCAGGCAATGAAAGCCTAGCTCATAACTGACTCATGTTTAAGTCATTTTTTTACAGCTCTTATTTATTCACCAAAAGTATACCTTCAGTAAAAGGTCTGTTAAAAACAATATATTACAAGGATCTCTTCCAGAACCTGTGCAAATAACTGAATTGTTGAATATTGGATTGATATGATGGGTCATGCAAACAAAACTAGACAATAAGCACAGTGATGACATCCAGACATACTGGCATAACAATCGATACAGACTCACTGATGTAAGAGAACATGCAATTTAAAAAAAATCAGTTCTGTTATCTAGATGAGCCAGATGATCGGCAAAGTTTCGATCATTGAAGAGGTTTTGGAAGGTCTTGAATGGATGAGTAAGGTGGAGGCATATCATCATAGTTTCTCCCTGTGTCAGTGTGAACATACGGCGTCATCACCGGCTAGTGAAAAGAAAGAAGAGGGTCAATGGCCCAGTTTTTGCATTCTGTTTCATTTTCATAGCCTAACATGACTATTCATGCTGGATTTCAGTCCGACTTGATCAAACAATACTTCAGACAATACTGCATACTATTTTATATCCCAGCAATAAGAGCAGCATACTGTATATGACCACAGACATCCCCAGAGTGCTCCTATACACTCCACTCTGAGTTTGAGCTGTGAGCTTATATCACTGAAATTTAGACCATGCCAGCAGGAACCATTTTAAAATCTACAAGTGAACGCTACCAGGACCGTTACTGGGTTTGACTTGGGTTTGAAGGCTTCCTTTGGCATTCTCTAAACCATAACCTAATCCAAATGAAAGAAAAGAATAAAACACAGCCCATCAGGCCATACTTCCTTTTTATCTGCTCACAAATACTGGTTCTTTGGCTGACTTTACCAGGGTATACGTAGTCACCTGCTGATCTTGCTAACACGCCTCAGCATAAATATCAACTCTCTTACAATGCACAGTTTATATTGATACTGGGTCAAGCAGGTTTAATAAGAATATGACTATTTATTTATCTTTATTTATATTTTTGAATAAACAAACAGTTGATGTTTTGTCTGTAAAGCTTGAGTGCGTATGCCTACTGTCAGGGTTCCTGCGTGACCTGCTCTCTATTGTGCCCCTGCTGGTCAGGTCTGGTGACAGCTGTCATTTGTTTTTGGTTTTGTCATGTGCTTTTGTTTATTTTGGTCTTCCATGTGCCCTGGCCCCGCCCCTCACTTATTGTGCTCACCTGTGTCTCGTTGAAGTAGTTATTAGTCTGTCTATTTAAACCCTGCCTGTTCTACCCTTTGTCAGTTCGTACTGCCTTCCACAGTGTGTCGTCCTAGCCTTTTGTTATCCTGATTGTCTTCTGTTCTTGACCTCTGCCTGTTTTTTGACTTTTTGCCTGTTGGATTTTGCCTCTTCTGCCTGCCTGCCTGCCTTGCCCTGTACCTGTTTTTGACCCTTTTGCCTGTCTCTGGATTTTGCCTTTGTCTGCCGTTTTGGATTGTTTGCCTCCCTCTGACTGCTCTGTGGTACGACCTCTGCTTGTTTTTTGGATTCCGCTTTCTGCCTAGTGTATTGAAAGACTTCTGCCTGGCACAATAAACATTTTATTTATTCATCAGTGAGTCTGCAACTGAGTCCCCTGTTTTCCCTGACACCTACTCAAAGCAATTACCGATCAGAAGTCTCTTTTACCTGTGAGACGTTTGAAACAGGGAAAGGAGGGGACACTGAAGATATGGCCGGCTGGTTTGTGGTTTGCATGCCCAACACCTGTGTAGAGAAAGACTGAAACCTAGCATCATGTAGTCACTGAATTAAGGACACATGAACCACTACATTCTCAAATGGGAAAAAACTGACAGTAACAGCAACTTAAGAGTGGATACATTTTATTAAAATGCAAGGTCACCTCTGCGCTGGTTCCGAAAGCAGTTTTGTAAGCAGATACTGACACGCAGATGGATACGATGAACTTAAGAATGGAGAGAGCAAGTATCACAGCTGGCTTCCATGTCTGAAATGAAATGAGAGGGTGCATGGATTGAGAAAGGCTGAAATCTAAATATGAAAAATACCACACGGGTATAAAATAGCAAGTATATTTTGTGCTATGAGGATCAATAAAAACTAGCACCAACCTCTGCCTTGTTACAAAAGCGGAAAGAATCAGAAGAGTATTTAAAAAATTGAAGACAACTAAAAAAATCCTGCAGAGCAACCATGAGCCGTGCATACTGAATTATGGCTACCAGTGCTATGATGCCAGTGAGAACACCCATGGCTAGTGAGCATTTCCCCTAAAAGAGAGAGTCCAGACAGTTAGCATCAGTGCAGAACGACATACATTTAAATGATCTTTATGTGCATTAGTTCATACTGCCTTGTGTATGACAGCTGTATCAAAACGTGCTTTGAAAAAGTTTTACAAAAACAAAAGGCTTCTTAAGTTAAAAATGTTGAATAATTTGACATTTACTGTACATATTACATTGAAATAGTCAAATGTATGAGATACTCACCAACCTCGGGCTGTTTTCGGCACAAACCGCAACACCGAAAGAACAAAAGTACTGGGGCAAAGAGGAAGAAAGTTGAATACAGAATTCAGTGATACATTCTGATTGTTCTTCATTAGAGTGTTCTTCATGAAACATTTGAAAATCTTGCCACCAGAATTTGACTGATCAAGATTTTTACAGTCTTTTTACAAGTTTTGACAACCAAACAAATTTACCGAAGGGAGAGAATAAAATGCAACTGTAGATGTAACTGGAAAATGGTAACTGTCTCATGGAAAAAAAACATCAATTTCACCAGGAAGTTAATAACACCACAAAATACTCCTAACTGCATCACACTTACAATGGCCATTGCCCAGAAATGAATGGCAAAGTCGTGAGAAACGGAGCTATATTCGGTCGCCAACATGCCGGCAAAACCACATGTGATCATACCAACAGCACACTGCAGAAACTGTGAAAAAAGAGAAGAATTTTTAGTACTCTGTTATATAGTTGTACAGGGTGAAATGCAGACAAGAAACTATGATCATAATAACAAGTGCCTGGATAGACTGTGGAAAAAAGAGAATTTTCAATTGGTCTCTCACTTTTCTTACGTATCTTGCATCGCAAAACAGCAAACACTGCTGTGTTGGATGAATGACATGTTTATCTTAGTGACATCGCACATTAGGAAATGGAGGATTCTAGAAAAAATGCCTAAAAGAACGAGGAGGGGTAAGAGCAACTCTGAAGAGCTAAGTGCAAAATCTGGTGACCATAGAAGAGCAATATGGTTACAGAGCTTACACACCTATACTAAGTTACAATAACCTACCTTTAGTACAGCATTTGAACCGTATGTCTAATATCATCATTTTGAAGGTTACAGGTGTTTCAAAAACAAATGGTAGTTAAGAGGATAAAAAGTAAGGGGATTAACAAGTGGATTCTGTGGTAGGAAGCATTTCTGGTATCCTAAGCTATAGGTGCCGGAATTTTTAACACTGTCAAAATAGTTTTATGGGAATTTTTTACTACAAAATATTAACATCTCACAAAATTTAGACATAATCAAAAAACCTTTGACAATTCAATGCTAAATGCTGCAACCTGTAATATACTGTAATTTTGATTGTCTTTAGTAATTCTTCTTTAGTATGTGTGTACTATTTCACCTATTTTATACTGAATCTCTCCAAAAGAATGGATTGATTAAAACGTATGAGGCTGTTTTACAGTTGTTTAGCAGGGTAGTTTCTTTATTAGATAATAACAAGTTGACTTAGATTTTCACATGGAAAACTAAAACCTGCCAGCTTTAGTGCATGCCAAACTGGGTACTGTAAGTTCAAATACTGTAGAAGGAGATATGTTTCTGTTGTGTATGAATACCACTACCCTTTCTTTGTTGACTGTGAAGTCTTAGTTCGATTTGAGCATACCCTGATGAACCTGAGTGAGTCTGAATCATTTTGAATTCTGCCTTGCTCTGTTTCCTGGTTTGCCACATGTTAAATAAAAGCTGGTCATCTGCACACGCATCCAGTCTCCTCGTCTACTCTGTGACACGTCTATTATAATTACAGGCATATTGTACTGAGAAGATGACAGGACTTTGCTCCACAGGCCACACTGTCTCCTATGGGCTTTTTTGTGTCCGTCCTTACGAGAATTTATAAGTTTGACGAGTACTGTTGATTGCTTACTATAACAATATTGGCATTCTACCAGTTTAATGTGGTTTTGGTGAAATTGTTTCACAAGGAAAACTAACAGCTTCTAGCTTTAGTGCATGCAACACTTGGTGTTTCCAGCTCAAATACTGCAGAAAGAATTATGTTCTCACAAATTTTGAGAATACTATACTATGAGAATACTTCTTTCTAAAGTAAAGGCAAAAAACAGTATTTCAGTGTACACTACGCTGGTTCTCCAAGCCAACTAAATAGACACTTCCTGGAACTAAGGTGGTGTGGTTATAAAGGCACTGTTATTATCAATAAAGTTACTGTTCATAAACTTACTGTATCATGGGATTTTCCATCAGGTCATCAGAGTGCAAAATTTCTCATTACAACTATATATCATGCCCATTACCATCAAAAACTTCACATATGAACTAATTTTTCTACAAGGTGTGGTCACCTTCCCTTGTTGCACTGTAGACCATACCTCTATAGAAAGTGAAAGTTTTTCATTATTGTTCCATTAAATACTAATAGATTAGAAACATCAGAGTGTGTTTGCAGTATCAAATTAAAGATATGTCTTACCGCAAATCTGCTTACTATTCCAGAACCAGAGGAACTCCTTTGAGATCCAGAACCAGAGGACCTCGTGGGAGTAATGCGAATTATATTTACAGTTGATGGAACTTCCTGTTGGCAGTAATGGTTGTCCATTGTGAAGTTGTCTGTTGTGGCAGAGCTGAACCCCTCCATAGTTTTATGTAATTATTCTTTAGGAGAAATCAATATTTCATTATTTTTAACATGGACTTTGAAACTGAAGGTAAAGCAATCATACTTTTGAAATCTGTCCATTTGTACCAAATATTGTAAAAGCTACCCAATAGTAAACTTACAGCAAATTATGGAACCGAATTGAAGATGGGAAGAAAACATACCACTTAAAGGCAAGTATAAAATTTACCTCTGAGAAAATAGTCTCCCTTAGCTGTTCTGTTAAGCTGAGTCTCCGTGTGTAGCTGTTGTATATGACGTACAGTATCTCTGAATTTAAGAAAGGACGTCATCTGATCATAAAGAGATCTCGACAGTTCATAGATTAACCTTTGGTACTTTTACCCTGATTTCAGTTACCGATAGTGTGTCAAGTAATTAACCTCATGCCATGTACATCATCACAGGAATAAAATCAAGGAGAGGTCAGTGACATACAAAGATGAGCATTAAAACATGTCTCTATTTTGATAATGTATTGTTTCTGTCATTAACTTTTTGTTATTTTAAAACATTCATCCATGTTGTACATGATGGCTCTGTAGCTTGACTCTTATTAGAGGAATACAATGATTTAACTGAGCCATTTAGAAAAGTTGTAGCTGGGTCCATGGGCGTAATTAGCGGTAAGCAGGTAGTGTGGTTGGATTGGGGCCTGTGACAGTTAGGGGCCCGTGAGTGTGGGCTACCTGTCTATTTTCTATCCTTTCCTATAATGTACGGTAGTCTGTTGCATATTACTAGTTGCCTAATAATATAACTGTGGCGTCAACTGTGCAGTGCATTTCGCTTTTGCTAGTCATTTTAAAGCTGTATGCTTCAAAATAGCCTACTTCTCCTGTTCACTACTGACATTATGTCACCACGCATTGTGGTTAAGTGAGATGGGCTAGAGGCCCGCCATGACCATCCTGCACTGTGGCCTGATGTTGACTCATTGCACCCCTGGCTGGATCACTTCAAACAATTTAGTTTTAAGTTGTTTGTCATATGACTGTATTTCAAAACAGTTGTTTAAGGTTACTCATCCACTTTAGTTGGATACAGACAATTTACCCTTAGTTCTTGCCAACTGGCTGTCTATTGTGCAAAAACTGTTGATCAAAGTTCTCAAAAATAAATACCACTAGCCCCATGTAAAACGTTTCATTAAGACCCACTTTGCGTTTATCTTATAACATTTACAGCGGTTCGGCTTAAGTAGGTGTTAAGTAGGTGTTAAGTAGGTGTTACACACTACGAGCCTCTTCCTGTATCACAAAACTCACACATTTTTTCAAATTCTAAACATTATGAATTAAATCAACATTTTAATATTTAACAACAACAACAACAACAGAAAAAAAAATTTATAACCAAATTATCATTGAGCTACAAAGAGATCAATCTTTTTTTTGTAAAGGACACAACAAAATTCTAGTATAAAATTCTCAATGTAGCTGCTCACAAAACAAATCTAAAACTCAGATCCACAGCATGAGTTTTTACATCACAGCACCAACATTAGCCCATTTGTCCCCCTATACAAAATAATGTAGAAATGACAATATTTACACTGTTAATATTCTACAGTAGCTTGACTTGTAACAATAATCAGATCCCTGGTACTGTTCATTGTGGTGTAGTTTTTTTTTTTCTTTTTGCCTATGAATGTTGTCTATTTTTTTTAATTCATCATGCAATCTACAAAAGAGGGAAAGAAAGATGTGAATACATTACAGAGAGTACAGAAGACTGTAATTTGATTTCTTGTCCAAGTGAGTGCATGTTTTCAGTCATTGATTCAATTTAGATCACCTTGAGAGATTTTGGAAATTGGAAACATATCAGCTACGTTGCTACGTGCGTGATGGTTATTATGTATCACCTCCTGGACAAAGTACAGAATGACATTCAGCAAGACCCTGGCTTTTCACTTTATTTGGCTTTCCACTACATTGTTATAACATACTGTATTCAAACAGAATTTCTGTTATTAGACATGATAAGTATTAGACATAATTAATAGTATTTGCACTACCAGTTAGTATTTCAAGATAATTCAGAGGAGTTTTACTTTCCACTGCAGCACATTTTTGGGATAGCAGCTTATTTAGTTTTAACATGTTCCTCTTACCTTGAGTGAAGGATGGAAACGTCACTACCGCTGAAATACCACTGAATGTGCACCGAAAAGAGACTGAATCAATCAGTCAAAAGAGTTTGCCTTTATTTACAGTTGGGCTGTTAAAACTGATCAAATATTATGAGAGATAGGGATAAAGTCAATGTATACCATGTTATCAGAAAGATCAACACTTTTCAAACTCAGAACTTTTGTGCTTAAATATCAATGATTTTATGTCTACTGTAAAGAACAAAAAAGAGTAACAAACTAGCCACTCTCACTCATTATCTAAGCCGCTTATTCTAATTAGGGTCGTGGGGGTGCTGGAGCCTGTCCCAGCATTCATTGGGCGAAAGGCAGGGAAATACCCTGGACAGGTCAAAAGTGCATTGCAGGGCAGATGAGGAACACATTCACGCACTCATTCACACCTAGGGGCAATTTAGTATCTCCAATTTGCATGTCTTTGGACTGTGGGAGAAAACCAGAGCTCCCAAGGGAAACCCACGCAGACACAGGGAGGACATGCAAACTCCACACAGAAAGGGTTCTGGTCGCCCAATCTTTTGCCTAACGATTTGAATTTTCTTTTCCAAAATGCAATAGGCCAAATTGTGTTCTTCACAGAAGAAAACCAATCACAGTAAAGTACTCCTATGCTGTCAGTCAAATTGCACTGGATTTTTATGGATTTTCCCCACCAATTTGTCGTACTGGGGCCGATGTTATGTCTCAACTGGGTTTCAGACTGACTGGTTCTTGCACGCGTTCACGCGCTGTGTTCGCGTAATTTTTTTCAGGTGGGTGTAGGGGTGTTAAATTAAAAAATGAAAATGACAATGGCTGTCCTTTTGTTGATTCAACTGTGTTTCTATGCTTTGTAGCATATTCCACAAGCTTTTTATCCTACAGGTGCTACAATCAAGTCAGTGCATTCAGTAGGTTGAATCAGAGTCATTAGATCCTTTAAATGCATTGTGGCAACAAAACAACAATGGGCTGACGTTAAAAAGAAAATGTACTTTTGAATACTTAAGTATTTTTAAAAGCAAATACTCCAGTATTTTAACTCAATTCAAAATTTGGTTGAACAACTTTCACTTGTACTGGAGTAATATTTGACCAAGAGTATCTATACTTTGACTCAAGTAATGGAGTTGTGTACTTTGTCTACCTCTGCAGATATTATACTGAGCAGATAATAATTAACCTGAATTTATGTGACCCACAACCTTTATTTATGTAAGAAAATCCAGAACTACCTAAGTCAATAAAACGTAAAGATGATCTTATAAGCAGAGCAATTTTATTTCATTTTGACAGAGCAAAAAATGATAATCCATTCAGCAAGATTTGTTTTTCATTCTTACAAGTGTATTCGCATATTTTTGCATTTGACATTGTACAAGGAGCAACATCAACAATAAATTTAAAAAGTCCATCAGCAAAATTCTAAAGAGCAAGTAATGATGTCACAATGATCTGGACTGATGCGTCTAACAACAAAAACTGTAAACGTCGAACCCAAATTAATAATCAAATTATGAAATTTGTCTCTATGTACATATAATTTGTTCAGTTTTTGTCTTTTTGTGACTCATGCTGAAATTACTGAATATTGAAAGTATGGGTTCTTGAACTTTGATCAGGGGCATAATGAGCCAACACCAGGCCCCAATGCAGGATGGTCAAGGCAGGCCCCCAGCCCATCTCACTTAACCACAACAAATGGTGACGTAATAGCGAACGGGAGAAGTATTTTGAAGCGTGCAGCTTTTATATGACCAGCAACAGTGAAATTCACTGCACAGTTGACACCACAATTATATTGTTAGGCCACTAGTAATAGGCAACAGACTACCGTACATTATAGGAAAGGAGAGAAAATAGCAAGGCATGATACGTACTTTAAGGATCTGATTACACTGATAAGTAGCCCACACTCACAGGCCCCCAACTGTCACGGGCCCCAGTGCAACCGTGTCACCTGCTTACCGCTAGTTACACCCCTGCCTTTGATATTGTTTTATTATCAAAGAAAGGGGTCAGACTGCAGACATCTTTTCATGGATAATAAAGCAGTAAAATTCAGATCATCTAGATAGAATTACAGAGGAGTATATCTTTTTATTGATAATGGAGCAGTAAATAGCGATTCAGCAAGGAAGAATATCAGAGGTGGAGAATTATTCTCTGATGTTCTCTCTTACGTTTTATATTGACCTGGTTACCAGAATAGTTTGCTCATGCAAGTGGCCAAGGTTATTGCCCATTTCCTGGAACTAGTCGGTTTAGACGTGCCTGTAAGTGCCCGATCAGTCCCGACGGCCCGATCCGTTCTGCACACGTGCGTGCTTATCATTAGTGTTAGGGTTAGTTGACCTTTGCATAAGCGCACACAAGTGCTGAGTGGATCGGGTGCTTGCAGTGCCCAGTGACTTTGTATTGTGGGGGGGGGGGGGGGGTTTACTTCTGAACAGTGCAGTGCTGCGCCCGCGCTTTGGCAGTAGTTTTGAGTGCAAAAAGGAAAAGAAAGTCAAATACATACATTTTTTAAAAGGGAGCTGATCACGGTCAACACCAAAGGCTATATTTGATAACACCCATGGCCAATACCGAGACAAGTTCGAACACCGAGAAGTCTGAGACGACATGTGAAGGATGACCTTGCGTCACAGAATAAGAGGCAGGACAGGTGCTGTGCGATGCCAAAGATTGTAGATTTTATTTGTTTCACACAGTGATTCTCCCAGTGATGAGGGTCCCAAACCAGCCAGTAACAGGTGCCACCAAACCAAAAAAAAAAACAATAAAAAACTATTTCCCTCAAAAATGAAAATAATAATAATGATGATGATCAACGGGGAAAAAAAGTATCCTCTATTTACAAGTGTCAACAACTTTTCCAAGGTCTAGATTCAACAGGCTCAATTACAATGCTCCTCTAGTTCTCCTCACATCTCACTCCCCACTGTGTGAACTGCCCTGGGGTTTTTAAGCCGGCGGAAGAAACCATTTCTAATTGAAAAAAAAATGAACTTTAGACACACAAAAAGAAAGAAAGAAAAAGAAACATACAGGCACAATCGCTTACAATAATTTAAAATTATAATAATTTACATCAATAACCCATACCAAATCATACTCAGTTAGAATGCCGAATTCCGTAACTTTAGACAAATTTAAAATCCCCCCATATTTCCGCGGGAATGACATCATTTCCTTAAAACTACAAATATCCCAGGAACCCTGCAGTCGGGTCTTTCACCTGTGACAACCAATGGCTGCATCTACACCGTAAGTATTTGACCATAATACATTTTTGCTAGGTGAAAGTGTGAAATGATAGAATTTGATTAAATTTCCTTAACCGTCTAGTTGGCCACCCTAAACGTTAGAAAAGCGATGATTGTAGTTATATTTCCCGGTGCAGATGCCACCATTGCAGTTCCGGTTTTGCTACCGCTTGCCGGTAAGCTGCAAGGGTGCACAATTAAACGTTCGCCTATTCCTTCTCAATTGGAACGGGCCGTAGCTCCGTTACACGACAGAAAAACATCTCATGTCTGTGGCTGAACTCGGGCACTACAGCCCCTAGATTAACACAGTAATGTAATTTATACTTGTTAAATTTGTGCTATGAGTTCATGAGTTTGCTGTGAGAATGACAAAAGTACACCTCATCCATATACATTTGTACTTGTAGTGTACATGTTGGTTTGTGTTTATTTCTATATCAAAGTCCATCATTCAGGTTTGAACTACAGCCCGACCAGTATATCGGCGTGCCAATATTATCGGCCGATATGAGCTACTTCCCGATAAATCGGTATTGGCGTTTACAACGGCTGATAGATGACAGTTAAAAAAGAAACGGAGACAGAAGTTATGAATGTTGTTGTTGTGTAGTTTGTCCTCTAGAGGGCACACTTCAATTCCACTGTTGGCAACACATGCACGAACATTACAAATGACAACAATCGGCTGACCCAAGGGGAGTAGCCCACGGCGGAGATGATCTGTGTTAATGGTAAGTTGATAATTGTCGCGTGAAATACATACTCAAATAATAAACATCCCCCATCACTTCTCCTCTTATCCCAATTAGCTTGACAACATTTATGTCAGCCATGCCTGGTTTTGCTGCAGTAATGTGAAAGCCCGTACTGTCGGTCAGACATCAAAATTACGTTAAATGTTAGGGTATTTAAGTAGTGTAGGCTAAACTGTCGACAAACTTTATTGTAGGTTTATTTATTCAACAGCGTGGCAGTTCTAGCGAGTAAACAAACAATGGTTCTATCATTTCTCCCTGGTCCATTCTAAAAATTTTCTGGCAACATCGCTTACAGCGGCTAATGCTATCCATTGCTAAATGAGGTTACCCACAAAGCTAGCTAATGCAGTGTTTATCAATGGACCACTAACGTTAATGTGCGGTTAAACTATAGCGTTTATCTTATTCTGCCTAAATGAAGCAATCGTAAATTTATCTGGGACTCGTATGTCTGTAGTTACAGTCGTTGCATTGGAAATTATTAAACCAGAAGGGACCAGAATAATCTAACATGGCTTGGTAACCAAGTTATCGAGCTTCTCTTTCAAATTTGTACCGTGAAATCCCAAAGTCGTAAGTCCTCGTTGCAGACAGCCAGGTAGTATTAGATGCATTAAACAGCCGCGTTTAGTCTAGGTCACTGTCAGTTTACAGGCATATGTAAGACGGCTCCAAATGGTGGTTGAAAAATGGTGTCTCGTAGCTCGCACTGGACAAAATTAAAAGTAAAAAATGTGTGTGTGTATGTATGTATATAAATAACTTTTGGTATTTTCATACCTTTGACGTATCAATTTTAATATATTTTGTTGTACCTTTGTTCAAAGTACTATTTATGGCAGTAATACAAGTTATGCATTATGTCTCATTATTTTGGTGAGGATTCTTAAATAACTGCACATAAATATCAGGATAAATCTTAGAATACTGGCCGACATATCATGATCGTTTTTTTAAAATCCTCAAATATCGAAATCGTATCAGTCTTAAAAATCCTGTATCGGTCGGGCTCTAGCTTGAACCCTCAGAATTGAACATATGTACGTTTGTACATCACCTGTCAGTCTTGAGAGATGACAGCATAGAATTTCATTCAGCATATAAATACAACCATGAGTATATCCTGATGGACTGGCTCACTTTGTAGCAAACATTGTGAGAACATTATATGTTGATATAAATAAAACAAACCATGCAGCAGAGATGTAAACATAAATGTTAGGACACAGGCAATGACTCGGATGCAGATCCAGAAAAATCAGGTTTATTAGCCGAGAGTCATCATTTATCCAAACAACTCCAGCCTACATCTGTAAAATTAGACACCGCGGACTTCTTGCTCTCAGATCGGAGCAAATTCTTTGCTCTTCGTTTTTGTGCAATCACGGAGACTTGACTTTACTTTTACTTACTTTACTTTTTTTTTTTTACTTTTTTGCTGACGGGAGTTTCCTTTATAACACTGGTGACGCCGAGTATATCGGGAAAGCAAGTGTTTTTAGAGCCGTAAAAAAGTGTCCCTTGCACCTAAACGGCTACTGCACATTTTCGTAGCGTCAGACCTCTAAGGACCATCAAAGAGGAATACACAGGATTGCATGTGACTTATGTAGAATCATTCAGTTGAAGTTAGTGATGATATTTTAAATTATATCGTGTTCATGACATTCTGCTGCAACTTCAGACTGGGATCAGTCGTTAGTTTTTATGTTGCAGGGTTTCCCCAAGTGTCATGGGCTGCATCGATGGCACACAGATCCCTATCACTGCTCCTTCAGTTAATGAAGTAGACTATGTGAATAGGAAGTCTTTCCACAGTATTAATGTGCAGGTACACTGACTATTGTCTTACAAAGCCTGTACATCACAATATACTGCAGCTAATATTTCTCATTGTCTGCACTGTCAAGATCATATGTGATGCAGTGCACTTTATCACAAATGTTGAAGCCAGTGGTCCAGCTCTGTGCATGATATATGTATCAGTGTACCCTAAGCAACAAATGGTAAGTAAAGCTCTGCACAAATATTCCCTTGTCTCCCTCTTAACACCCTTAAAATGTATCCACTGTATAATTACAGGAGAGTTTGAGGGCCACCTGCTTGGTGACAGAGTACCCATGCCAGCCCTCTTTATTGAGCCCTTACCCAGGCCCCCAAACAACATTCCGGTGTGGCCCGCTGCAGGACTAGAGCCCGGGTTGAGAACAGTAGGCATGCTCAAAGCCCGGCTCCAGTGTCTGCGTAAAGTCAGAGTAACCCCAGAGATGGCATGTGACACTATTTTGCCATGTGTTCTCCATAATATTGCCACATGTCGTCCATATTATTGCCACAATTAGAGGAGAGCAGCACCCTGCCGCACAAATGAATGATCCTGAGGAAGACAGTCCCATCCACCCTGCAGATGTCCTGGATAGAGGAGCCGTCTGAGAGAATTTGCCAAAACCATTTCACAGATACCACCAGTCAAATAAAGAAATCAGTCACATTTTATTTGTTCTTTTTCCTACAAATGCAACAATTACTATATTTAGATTGTGCCAACAATTGACATGTGACCATGCACCCACCTCTAACTGGTGTTCCATTAATCAAATTTCAAGATAGGCCTTTTGAGAAATGATGCACTTTCAGATTAGTCAGTTTCTTAATTCATAACTGAGAAAACATAAGGATAACCATAAATTCTACAGTTCTACATGCAGAATTAACCTGGCATTTATTGAACATCTCACTGTGTCAATCTGTGCTATGAAGGTTGATGGACTCCTCCTGGTAATGCCCAGTTAAAAAGGATAAGAACGTGTCATCCCTTCAATGTGCATTTTAAACTCAATTCCACACAAGAATGTAAAAACACTTTACTAGGGAGAGAAATCGGTAGCTACCATAATATTAATGTAAACCACAGTAGGCCTTTCTGAATCCCTCTGTGGCAACAGACAACTCGTCTTCATCCTGTGATGAAGATCATTGTTTCAATATACTTTAAACTACTATAAATGGCAACATCTGGGAGTATTTACAGCCCAAATGTTAATCTGCTATGCAGGATATAGGCGAGAGGACATTTGTCTTAAAACAGCATTCTGTTGGGGGTTAAAGCTACTCCAAGTTGAAATAGCCACTGAATGATATTTACTTTAATATCTCAAATTTGATAAAAACCAAAATGAGGTACAATCATGAGCCTGTAGGCCTAAGCAAAATGTGTCATACCTGTTTGAACTATGTTTTTATATTTCATTTTCAGCAGCTGCCAAGTGCGCTTTGTGCCCATGAGATTGCTCCTAAAAGAATAGAATTTTATTCAATTACATTCCACCACTTCCACCTGTAATATTAAAAAGAAAGTGTGCTTAAATGTTAAACGACTAGACTTCTGCATTCAAATTTACACATTGACTAGGGCAGCAATGGTGGCACGGTGGCGCAGTGGGTAGCGCTGTTGCCTCACAGCAAGAAGGTTTTGGGTTCGGTTCCCGGCCGGGTCCTTTCTGTGTGGAGTTTGCATGTTCTCCCCGTGTCTGCGTGGGTTTCCTCCGGGAGCTCCGGTTTCCTCCCACAGTCCAAAGACATGCAGGTTAGGTGAATTGGAGACGCTAAATTGCCCTTAGGTATGAATGTGTGTGTGAGTGTCTTTGTCTGTGTGTCTGCCCTGCGATGGACTGGCGAGCTGTCCAGGGTGTTTCCCCACCTTTCGCCCTGTGTGCGCTGGGATAGGCTCCAGCACCCCCACGACCCTAATCAGGATAAGCGGTTTAGAGAATGAATAGGGCAGCAATTCTCACACGCCAATTGTCTCGCCTTTGCCGATGCAGTTGTGTTCCAGTAGTCAAGACCAGAGTCAAAAAAAAAAACCCATACCAAATGCTCAGATGAGCAGGCAAGACCGAAACACAGGATATGGCAAGACACACAACAGTGAAAAACTGGCACACTTAAATAGGCAGTGGACAATGAGGGAACTAGGAGCAGGTGTGAGTGATAACAAGTGAGGGGTGGAACCCAGAGGCTAAACAGACAGCACATTGTGAGGAAAGCAAAAACAATACCACAAGTGTCAAACACTGACAGACAGGGGACAAAAACACAGAGTTCATGTGAGAGTACGGACAATAAAGGAAAAACATAAACTTAAAGCAAGTCTGAATTTTAACAACAGCACAATAGTTGTCCTTCAGTTGTTCTGTTTAGCTGAAGTTTTGTGTGCAGGCAGTGGGCATGTAGTACAGTAATGTGTGTGTGTGTGTGTGTTTTTTAAATCCTTGATTGTAAAGATGATGGTTTGCTGGTTCGACTTGCCAGAAGTCTGTCAACTAATGTACCTCGTGGCCTGAATCATAACAATAAAATCCTGAGGTTAAGGACATTCAAAGATGAGCATTAAAAAGCATGAAGAGCATGTTTAGGTTTGTGTCTGTAAAACAATCATGTGATCCAGTTATCAAGTATAAATCAATCTTTTATTTCTGATGGAAAGTGCATAATTCTAGTATGAGACTCTCAGTGGTTCTGTGTACAACATGAGATGAATCTAAAAATCAGACAATCTTACATCATACTACCAACATTGACCCAGTGGTTCCTCTGCATAAAATAAAGCAAAACTGGCCACATTCACAGGGTTAAAACTCTACATGTACCTTGGCTTGTACTATAATCAGATTCCATGGTAGTGTTCATTACAGTGTATGCCAGTTTTTTTTCCCAGTGAATATTGCTGTTTTTTCATTCATCATGAGAGAGGGAAAGAAACAAGGAAAGATATTAAAGAAAGTGCAGAAGATTATGATTTGATTGTCATGTGGTTGCAGTCACTGATTCATTTCCTAAGAGACTGTGTAAACCGGAGATGTATCAGCTGGTTTATCACATGTCTGATGGTAGTTATGTATCACCCCCTGATGAAAAGACAGATTAACATTCAGCAAGATCCTGGCCCCGCACTTCCTTTGGCTCTGCAGTACACTTTTTGTAATTTACTCACAACTAATTTCTCTTAAGAAATGAAATCCACAGTACTCATTAGCATATAAAATGGTCATGCCAGCTTGTTACTCACACTTTTTATTTGTTTTATTTCTCTGTGTTAGGCGTAAAAGGCCATGACACAGACAAGGCAGACTACTCAGGATGTTAGGCTTGGCTGCAGTTTTACATTCCATGTGGATGGAATGATCTCACTGAGAGACCATAACGGGGGAACTATGTACTTTAAGGTCAGAAAATGCAATTGATTAGTCTGTGTTCTTTCAATTATTACATTAGAGCAGAACGAAGAGGATTATATCAGAGACAATGGAGTAATTTTGTTTTCATCAATGTACAGGAAAAGTGAATCACATATCTTATGTTCCCTCCAATGTATGTTTCAGGGGGAGGCTGGTCCAGTGGCCCCTAAAGGGAGGATGCTTTGAAAAAAATTGAAAGATGAATATGTGAATTATGCATGGCATTGTTAATAACTGGTAACCATTTTATTTTAATATTCTCCAAAAGAGAATAAAGAAAGATGACCATGACTACACAGACACAAAGAAGGTAGAGTGACAATATGTCTAAAGAGATTCTAACACTGAAGTCTCATTCTTTTAACAAAGGAACTAATCCTTCTCAATTCGCGTTTCTCTCCAGGAAGCAAAAAAGAGTCGCACAGCCAGCCTTTCAAAGGAAAAGCCAGTCAAACCTAAAACAGGGACAGAAAGAACTGCTGTGCCAAAAAGGCAGAAAAACAGTCCGGAAGTAGAGCAGACAGATGACGGTAAATGTAAAACTTGCGAAAAAGCAGCTGAGCAGGTGAAAACGAGCTTTTTTTTTTTTTTTGTTGTTCCAATAGCATTCTTTACCCTCAGTTTGTCCACAGCGCACTGAGATATGTCAGTTCTTTTTTTTTTTATAAGGAAAACTATTTTACTGCTTTAAAGCACCTCTAAAGCAGAACAGATCTACAAAAAAAGACCAAAGCCGAGAGTGGACAGGATGTGAGTATGTGACAGGATGTATGACAGGATGTATTAGAATGTATGTGATAGAATCAGTGTTTTGTTCCCATAACGTTTTCATTTACTGTTTAAGATTTGACTTGTTCAGATTGGATTGCATGTGCGTGGTACCAGTTATTAGTTTTCCAGGAGGGCGCCACAAGGGTGGGGGCCTAGCTTTTGGATTCCGGGGATACGCGTTCGTGCGTTTCCCTACCACAGGTTAATACAAAGACACGAATGAGGGAAACAGCAGCGTGTCCGTGTTTGTCATAAAAACCCATTATTCATTGAAACTCCCCATTTCAGGGATTTTACATGTACGCCTAAAGTCAAAAAGAAACCAAACACTTGTTGGAGGAGCAGCACAGCTGGTAAGAAATACACACCTCCAAAATCCGAGTGTCTGTCCTCATCTTTTTATTATTATCTAAAAATTCACATCATTTTTTTAAAAGTGCATAATCAATTTATTACAGTGTGTGCCATTAAAAAAGGAGGTCTGTTTATTAATCAAGCCTTTTATCGAGTCTGTTTTTGTTGTCTGTGTCAGAGCCTCAGAGAAAAAGTGGTCATGTAATAGCAGGGAGCTTGAGAAGAAACAGCTAACACACTCAGGAATGAAAGAAAAATTACTATTCTTCACCTCATGGGACCACTGCAACTGTTTTCAAACTTTTTTTTTAACTCTGCGTCTGTTTACAAGACTCATTATTTTTAAGAAAAAAGAGAATCTGAAATAAAATGTCTTTACTAAAATAATGTGATGTTATTGCTTTGGACTGATTCAGTAGCAGGTAAATGGACAATTTTAACCAAAGGTTGGCATGAGATGTGAAAGAAGATTATAGAAAAACACAAATTTAGGCAGCTGAAAAAGTGGCATTTGGTTTAAATTTGTTAAATTATTTGGTAAAATTCTTTCACACAACATTTAAGAAGACAGTTCCTTCAAGAGGTCAATTACATTTGTTTTTGAAAGACTCTTTTTGTGGTATAAATTTTAAGAGTCTGTGATTTTGTCCCGATCATGAAATCCTGATAAAAAAGCAATTGTTTCCTCCCCAGACACAGAAAGTTTCTGTGTTTGTTTTCACTTCAGAAAAAGGAGGAGGGACACAATTTGGAATGGTTTGAAATTCAAACTGATCCCAGAAGCTGTGATTGGTGCCGGAAGATCGGGATTAGCACGCTCCAGTAAATCACAGCTGAAAACCAAAAAAGAAAACAAGTTTTAATTTCTGTTGTATTCATGTTTCTAAACATTACTCTTTGGGTAGGTTATTTTCAGTCTAGCCCACAACAAACACTGTTGATACAACCTGCCCATTAATTATAATGACTGCAGAAAGTTCAATCACATTTATGTTCTGGGCTAAAAAACACAGAACAGGAATGTCGACAAAACTGAAGCTAGAGAGTACTGCACTAGGAACAAAGGAATAATTCTGCACCAAACAAAAGTGAGTAAACTTACTGCCAAGCTTCATGGACAGCGAGAGTGGTGGTCAAAGTAACCGTGGCAGTGCTCCCGTGAGCTTCGTACAGCCGAACAACCAATGCATTTTTCCTCCTCTCAGCCTGGAAGAGAGGGTCTGTCAGTAAAGATAGAGTGGGTGGAATAAAAGGTCATTCCAAGGTCGTTTTCCGGTGGAGATACCTGTTTTACAGTTTCCAGGATAACAGCTGTCGAGCTGATGGAAAAAGCACTCCATGGATCGCTCACGCTGACATTTGGGATGAGCCGAAGAGGAAAGTTGAGGTTATAGGCAGACTGAATGACCCCTGCATCCTGAAAAGAGCCTTCACACAAGGACAACATAGTCTTGTGATTAGATGAGAGGCAGTTTTCTGATAAAACCTTTTAGTGTGGTTTCTGATTAAATCTTCAAGAGTGGTTTGGGGATTTAAGTTAAAACACACCTGAGTGTGGCATGATTGCGTATGTGAAGTGCTGATGTCCCATGTCGGCGTTGGCATCTGGGGCTTTGGGGGAACGCAGCCTATGGAAACAGAACACGCCTTCAATGTGTCCACATTCAGTTTCTTCTTCGTGGTAATGACAAATCAACTAAACAACCCACTCAGTGATGGTTTTGAAATGTGCAAATGTTTCCAAGAAGACAAGGTGATGGTCACAAGAATATTTTGTGTTTTAAAAAGCATTAAGCTAACTCACAGGGAGAGCGTCAGGGTGTTCTGATCAACGGAGTACCCATATTTGCTGTCATTTAGAAGAGCCACTCCAAAGCCATGCTCTGACAAATCAGCCCACTTGTGGGCCCAGACCTGAAATACACAATTATTTCGGTATTTAGTTCTGAGAGTTTTCATACAAATGCATCACAACAAAGATGTTGAACGTAATACTACAATTTTACACTTTTTACTGATTGGTACCTCAAAACAGGCCCAGTCCCAGGAGGTGTTTCTGTGAGTGGTTCGCTGAAGGTGGCCAAACTGGATCTCGTAAGTGGCATTTGGGCTGCGTACTCGCACTGGGAACTCAACCTTAAGGAACTTATGAGCTTCTGTCCAATCCACCTGAAAAAAAGAAAACAACCCTCTTCTTCACATCCTCAGGCAATTTCAAGTCCAGAAGTCTAATGATTTAATACATTAAGTCAGAAATTAAATGTAATGTTCAGTTGCTGGATATATAGGGATCATTTCAAACCTCTCCTCTGGTTACACTGCATTTTGAATAGAGAGCCCATTTAGTCCAGGATGGATCTGGAGACCAGGCCATTTGTTAGAACACTGTGTTCTTTGTCTACCTGTGTGCTGAACTTGATGTAGGGACAGCTGGCATCCAGAATGATCTCCTGTGTGACTGTGCTCTTTCCACTGATCCTGAGTGTGAAAGTGACACTGCCCCGCAGTCCACCTGAACACACAATCTTAGTGGGCTGGACCACATCCACTACTGGTTTCCTATTGACACAGTCTGAGACTTAGAGATGCCAGTCACGTAAGTGCATAAAAGACTGTGTAGAATTTAGCATGCAGACACAAGCAGAAACAGAGATTGGCTTCATTCACCTGGTCTGAAGATGGTAATCCATCACATCCCAGGCATCCCAGTACAGTGGGACATCATCAAATAAAACAAACTGATTGCCCAGGCAGCCCTCAGATATAGCTTCCCTGGAAACATGACATACCAAAAGTGGTTACCATAAATATTATAACTCCAAAAGCAAATTTTATTATTTCTTATAAAAAAACACCTATATCATTGTAATAATCTCACTTGTTTTTTTCCAATAAAAGCAGGGACATTAGGCACCCCATTTTGTCAATAACAATCCGCATTATCCCATTCTCCATCAGGATGGTTCCATCGGACTGTATGTAATAAAGGGCTGAGTCATACTGTTGTGTGTGGTGACAAACATTGTGAATAACAGCTTGCTAAAACGAGAATGAACTAAGAGAACAATACCTGCACTGTCACAGACACCGGGGAGACAGGCTGGACGGAGTCTGAAATACACCCTATTCCCACACTCGGTGCTTTTACCAACACTGTTCAAAGACAGATAGAGATCAGACACCTCCTACAGATTTATCCTGCCTATTGAAGTCTTACATCTTCATTAAACTGTCACAGAGAGTCCTCATTAAACCACTTTTTGAAGGAATCTCAGTAAAAGGATTCCTTTAGTCTTCATGGACATTACCCAGTCTCGGTTGAGCATTCTCCTCTGATAGTGAAACGACCTCGGTGCGGTCCCATGGCAGCGTGTTGAGCACTGCTGTACCGGAGCCTTGACTCAGCAGTGCCCCACAGGCAGCCTGCAGAAGCCCTGTCCCACTCTTATGGATCTCTGATATAAAACATAAATAAATAAATAAATAAAATAAATAAAACAAACGAGGCAAGTTAAGCCACGCTGAAATACTAACTTGACAGCTTTTATGGTTTTCTTTTGTTTAATGCAATTAGTAATTTGAATGCCAGGAACTTCACAGAAAAACCTCTTCCTCTACAGGAAGAAAGTGTTGGAAGTTGATTTACAATCTAGTTGAGAATCTGAGTGGAACTAAAAAGCTATATTAATGCATTAATGTACCTTGATAATATTCAAGAGCATCATCCACCACCATCTCAATGCTGCAGCCAGGAAGTACATCATGGAACTGATTCAAGAGAAGCAGCCTGCAATGCAAACAGAACAGTTTTGGTAGTCAGAATTTTATTTTACTACATATTTTCTTCTTAAATATCAAACATTTAGGATGACAGCAACTACACTGCAATTTAGCTATAATACAAAATTCCATAATGTGGGATTTTGAATTTGAACCTTGAATTTAAAAACCAAACAAAGTCCTGACTGAAAGTATAGGGCCTGAAAACTATTCCACTGATAACTTATTTGACTACTGAAGTAGTGCCATAACCTTACCTCCACAGCTCTTGTAGTCTCTGGGAAGGGTACGAGAAAGCCTGACTCTTGCACAGAGCCAAACAGCTTGCTACCTCCACATCATGGAGTAACACTTCACTCTGACGATTCCCCTTTTTAATCTGAGCCCCAACACAAAATGACAAGAGATTTTGTGGCAAAGAACCGACAGCATAACTTTTATTTAAATGCCACATGGCAAAAATAATCTTTCAGGTGATTAAGCCATCCTAACACAGACATACTGTATGACTGACAGGAAAACGACCCAACTACATGTAATGAAATGACCTGTTGAGTAGATGAGAACCTGTTCAGTAGGACCTCATACTTGATACTGACTGAGGTGTACAGATCCATCATATCCTGATTAATTCAGTCTTAATCAGTGCTTGTATTATTTATGATAATAATCAATATCATAAAGTAAATATGTGGTTTCAAAAGAGCCACTGCTGAACTGTAAAATTCAACCCAGACAGAAGGTATTTTGTATTAACCCCAGACCTAAATATTTTAGGGAACAGACAAACACAGAAAGGTTTTTCTCCCACCTCTCTCCCAAACCTGGAGGAAAATCTCCAAGGAGTCATTTTGGGCAAGTCAGATTATCAAACTGTTATTTTTCCTCATGTGCACAGGTAACTGTTTTTGGGATGACAGTAAACACTGATTCGAAAAGGAGTAAACAACCTTTGCCTGTGTGGTGTATGTGCCGTTATGGATCTCAAGGAAGAGTTCACCGACCCAGGTGCACAGCAGGCCTGATTCAGCTTTCAGCTCCGAAAAAAACTTGTCTGGACTAGACATTTTGACCCTATGTAATGAAAGGTTGAGTAAGAGGAACATGAGTGACATATTGTAATTAAGTAGGAAATCATGCATCCCAAGATATGATCCCAAAGGAAGTTAACAAACACTGAAAATGAAGAATGGGTGTGCACAATGATTTGCTTGTGATGTATCAAGACATTAAGTCAAATCTCATTCTTTAAGAATTCCATGTAAGTTTAACAACATGTCACTGAGAACAATAATACAGGGCATGTAATTTATTAGTTCTGGGTGTGGGCCATCGGTTTCCTGTGTGTAACTGTGTTATGTCCAGACTGAGGGTGGGCTCAGATACTTTTAATGGAGGGTGCACTGTCATTTGAAAGGGGAGGGGCAGGAACTGACTTTGGCAGGCCGTCCGAGTCCTGTACTCGCAAGAGGCGGTCTAGCATGAGCTGTGTGGGACCACCGCCTCCATCTCCAAATCCAAAGAGTAATGCACTGTGATTGGACCTTCCTTTGTCCTTGTTGTTCTTTACTGTGTTCGTTAACTGCGGTTGGAATAAGAAAACACATGTAATGATTCAAATGGGCGGTGTGATATGACATATTTAATTGTTTCTAAACACTAGTAACACAAAATACTCTGCTTGTTGAACCTTTAAGGCTTGAATCTCCATGTAATTGTTAAGAATCAAGTATGACAACTGAATATACCCTGGGGACTATTAAATAAGATGAATCAGGTGTTGTTAGTGTTGGTCTAGCACAACTTCAAAAATGTTCACATGACCGTTACTGAGAAACACTCAACATTGCATGCAAAGGTTCACTTACATCCTCAATTTTGGCCCTCAGCTTGTAAGAGTTTCCAGGTGGGAAATGAGTGAGAACTTGCGAGCCATCGATGCCTTCCCAAAAGAATGTGCTGTGCTAAAAAGGCAGTAAAGAAAATCAATTTACAGACTCTAAATTCAACACGAGATAATGAACAGTTATTGTTTGTGAGGGCAAATTCTCACTGGAAAAGTATTGACAAGGTTCCAGCTCATTTTTTGGGTCAGGAAGTTGGAGATGCCACATTCCTGCATAATCTGTGGGAGCTGAGCTGAGTATCCAAAGGTATCTGGTAACCAGAACTTTAGAGAGGAAGAGAGAACAGACAGGTACAGAAAAACACTCTGTAGTGCATCAGTATTAACCCAGAACATCGCTGCCTATCATTAGTCCTGTATTGCTAATTGAATAAACTGAAATTGTAGACTTTCATATCTGTACACTGTACTTTGAGAATCTATGGTAGCTTCAATATACAAATAATATGCTTTGGGTCAGTTTTGCTCAGAAAGAATGCACCGAGTCGTACAGTAAATTACATTCTGTATGGAGATTCTCTACTCATTCTCCATTTACAATGCATTTTTCAGTTCTTGCCTTAAAAATAACATTTAAGTTAATTAGTATTTTTTCCCATTAAAATAACTTCATGGCTTCAGACTTTCCATTTAAGTTAATGGGTATGGAGTTGTCTGTTGTACCTCTTTGCAGTAATTTCCAAACTCTTCTTTGAAGAAATTCTGTCCCTCTAGAAACTGTCTGACCATGGACTCCCCAGATGGCAAGTTCCCATCCTGAAACAATTCAGAGCAGTGTATTCTCTATTCATAGAACTGCTGCTAAATCTATTTATTATGGCAATTAAAGTCTTTATGAAAGAACAAAACAAGACCAAAAAAAATCTGTGAAGTGTATGGAAAATGTATCTGTTGCAACAATTAACTATATGCTTAATTAGGACTTTTTTGTTAGCATGTCTGTGACTTTAATGAAGAAAAAAAAACGTAAAATCTCTCTCTCTATATATATATGTACATATATATAAGCTTATTACCATCTCCACCCATGTGCCTCCAACTGGGATAAACTGTCCTTTCTGAACATAGTGTTGAATTTGTGAGTACAGGCCTGGGTACCAACTCTTCACCCAGTGAAACTGTTGAGCCTGCGCACACACACACACACACACACACACACACAGAATGTTTAGACACTTCACTGTCACTGTTTTTTTAGTTTAAGATGTATCAGCCAATTCAGTTCAGTGGGAAGAGGCTTACAGCTTAGGTGAGCACTAACTGACCTGAGAACAGGTGAAGATAAATTGTGGGTTTTTCTCCATTAGCCGAATCATAGCGATCCAACTACGGGCACACTTTCTGATGGTTTCTTCGTAAGGCCACAGCCAGGCTGAGTAAAGCATGAGACACAAAACGACAACATTAGAATGGATGAAACATATTGTCTTTTAATAAAGTTATATCTTCAGTGTCATTCAAATGAAAACAATTAAAGAAAAAAAAATTCTCTTTCAAACTGAATGAAATACTGGAATTATATTTTTCAATACTGAGACAATACTGCAAAATATATATTTTAATATAGCCTGCAAATTTCAAATTTCAAAGAAAAAAAATTGCACTTCAGGGACATGGTGACTTCAGAATATCCTGCCAAGAGAGTGAGTCACATTATAAGTGGTCCAGTTTTTAGACCAAACTCCAATATATCAAGTAGTTGAGTCTAAAAAAAGGCAGGTGCTCCCATAATGGCCAGACTGTTTAAAACTGTGCATTGCATAACAAGAATAGAACATTTAAGTTAATTAATCTACATTACACAGGCTGGCATTTGGTACTTAGAGAAGTTCACACCTGTGTCAATGTGACAGTGGCCCATGGCATGAATGATGTGCTGACTCTCTCCATTCCTCTGGCCGAAGAACCTCTGGGCCAGGTTGAGGGCTGCGCAGTATGAGCTGGGATTGGCTGGGTCACACACATTGACCATTTCATTGACTGTGTACAACGCCTGGTAACCACGCTGCTCCCCTTCACCCAGCAACTGGACAAAACCAAGAGAAAACCCAACCAGCTATAAGTATGTAAAAGGGATATGCATGTCTACTTATTGTCATAGTCAAGCACCTAGTTATGACATCTGTTGCAGCATTAAAAACTTCAGCTTCAATCCCCAGTGGATATGTGATCCTAATACTAACTGGTAAAGCAGTCCAATAAACTAATTGTAATTAATCAATCAATTGTGCTGACACATCTTTTCAAGAATTACCATGAAAACCACGATGCAGTTCTATGGTAGTTTGACTGAATGTAGGCTTTAATGTAAGTTGAATGCAACCTACTGCTGTTCCTCAAATCTTCTATGTCATACCTTGACAATATCTACCAGTATCTCAAAGTCAGTCAGAAGTTCCCTGACATCACGATTAAACACAGTAAGCTCTGCCTTCTGGAGAGTGTATTTTCTATTTGGGTCCGGGACATCGATCAGGGAGTCCCGCCCTGCCCCAAGCAGATTGTTACAGGCCAGTTCCACATAGACGGTAATACTGTAGCCAAAAAAGAATGAGAAAACAAATGACAAGTGACTGGTATACCTCATACCATAAATGTGAACAGGGGCTTTGTTGTTTAAAAAAAATTGCTAAACCTTGATGGGGTTCACTTCAAAGAGATACAGACCTGTGAGGCTCATCCTCTCTGAGGCTCTCAGTCAGAATGTAACTGGTCTTTTCACCTTCTTTTGTTAATCCCTGCAAATACAAAACAGCGTTTGCTCAGCAGAACTATGCAGCATTGAGAACAAGTGTGACCAAGCTACTATAGATGATAGACAGACCTATATCGTCAATGTCTTTTTCATATTATGACAAACTGAGGGTGCCTGCTGCCCAGTAATACTGAGCTGCGATGCAATGTGATCGTGTTTTTGATTGATGTTCCTGATGTCTCACCTGAACAGGTTGCTGATCTCTCCATACCATTCCTTCTCCATCACTCTCCCATCGAAGGTGAACCTCTTTTCCTTTCCAGCTTCTAGGTATCTCTAAAGTCACTTTGAACCAACATGTCCACCACCTGTGACATAACAGCTGAAGACGTTCAATTTCGAGTATGCCACTGACTGTGCAGCTCACAGTTATGCAACCAATAGACCACTAAGAAGAATGTGATATGATATAATCAGTAGACAATTTGTTATTTTTTAACAGGGGGGATGGCCCAATGGTCACTGACACTACTCCACAGAATATGTAGGGGGATGGCAGGTTAACAAGGGGGATGCATTTTGGGCATTTTGCAAACAAGGGGGATGGCATCCCCCCTCATCCCCCTACAAATCGTCTACAGGATATAATATTATTTTAAAGTACACATGCACGGATGTGGCAGAACTTCTATGTAGGTTACTTACGTTGGTCCAAAACTATCACCAACTTTACATGGCTGGAAATTTTGCTTAACAGCCTCTGCGAATGGAATCCGTTTTGAGGACTTAAACACGGAGATAGACTCTAATGGACACGTATCTCCGTACAGTCTGTGAAAAGGAAGGAACAGTCAAGGAAATCAATGTACGGAGCAGGAGCAATGTCATTCAGTAAAATTCAGGATAAAGTCTTCCACGTCCGTGACGTTTATGTTAACTTGATATAAACGTATGAGGGTAATTTTTCTACTATGGTCCATTTTGGTCTGGAAAATTTTAGCATTTAGCATCTAACTTTTTTTTTCTTTATAAAAATACATTGCTATGGTTTATTTCTCCATTCAGTGTACAAACACATCCTGATAGTGGCTGTGATGACTTTAAGTAATATATATATATATATATATATATATATATATATATATATATATATATATCACTCTAATATTAAGCGGAAATAGTCAATAGTCAAACGTTGGAAATGGCATTTTGTCATATTTTTTTGAAAATGAAACGATATGTTAGCCTAATGTCAGTTTCCAGTTAGCATTAAATATACACAAAATACACAATATTAAATGAAACTGATCAGTTGTTTTTACATTCATATGAAATGTGAGCTGTTTGGAAATTACACCCAATGAACACACTCTCAATTTAACTCGTATTTACCTTGATTTTCCCTCTTTTTATTACCTCCTATGAACTCTTTTCTCGGGCCATGTGTTCTCCTGTTGAGTGGCTGTTGATATGGTTAAGAAGTATATAAACCATAACACTATGGAGCTAAACCAGAGTTTGGCATTGGGAAAAAAAAGTCGGCATTGAAACACGTGCTGAAATGAACGTGGGGCACTGAAAAACTATTTTGTGGGGGTTTTTTTTGTTCATTCTGATATATATATATATATATATATATGCCTGATATATATATGCCTTTTCAATGACAATCTTTTCTTTGTTTCTTCATGTCAGTCTATTTCAGTGCAGGTTTTTTTACGCAGCAAGTCTTTTTTGCGATATCAGTACTTTTCAATGTCAACTTAAAGCCAATTTATAATTGAATTAAATTCGCCGCCGAAAAATTTCCAGCAAAAAGACGAACTGAGCGCACTTGACAGCTCCGTTTGTCTATCCCCCAAAGTTAGAAGCTAGTCGCTAAACTTGTTTTATAGACGTTGCTGTGCAAAGACTGAATTCCGACTTTTTACTTAACATTATTCTCGCTACCGATGGTAATGCACGAAGAACTTCAACACAGCGACAATAGAAACCCCACCGCAAACTAGCGTTTTGAACGTTTCATCACAGAGCGACGCATACAAAGCAACGTTGAAGTATAAATGCTCACAGCGGCGTAGGCTACGGCGTAGGCTCCGCATAGAGCCTACGCAGAAGTATAAATCCGCTTTTACTGTCTCTGGGTGCAGCCGAATAGTCAAAAAAATTACGTCTTTAAGCCCTTTCCTTACCACTTTTCCTTGACCTTGATGGAAAACGTCATGAGGGTAAGGAAAGGTGGGAAGGAGAATTCATAAGGACTTAGGAAAAGACAACCGCGGTGCTAAGAGAATACGACTGCACTTACACTAGGCTACGTAATCATGCGACGGCGGATATTACTGACGTAGATCTGCCATGGTGAAACTACAATGTTCCGAAGATGGACTTCTAAAAGCGCATCTTAGATACTTCGCCCCGTGCGTTCCTATCCTGTTTTTTTCACGGTATATAGACGTACACAACCCGGTGAAAAATGTTACGTCATTACCAAGGTTGGAATTGAAATAAAAAAAGGCATAGAGGCAACCAATTGGTTGCCTCTATTGATTAATCACAAAAGTGAAACGAATGGCTGCTCATGCTCTCTTTCTTATCCGCTCTCATTTATCGACATGAATCCTGGTGTGTTTGTAGGAAAATAATTGCTAAATTTTTGCAAGATAGGCATAACATATTAGGCCTCCAAATCTACAACTGTACATACCATCACTCTTACGTTTCAAACATGTTGAATTAAAAAACATCATCTGGCTAGTCTCATATCCCTTATCGGTCGTGTTGATCTGACCCATTTTTAGAAAAAAGAATTTAATTTGTTTTGCAATTACTAATGCTTGTATTGCGGTACCAAGACGTACTTTTAATCAGAAATTGTTAGTAAATTATTTAAGTTCATATTGTGAATTTTAACTGTTTTCTGTTAAGAATTTAAGTAAGAATGCACGACGCGGTTTGCGCGAGAAACCCTTTTATTGTAAGAAATCGTTAGAAACTGTTTAGAAACTGTTATATCTTGGAGAGCATATACGTCTTTTGACTGACACCATCACTTCGTCATGTTACTTTAATTTTTTTTTTTAATTTTACTTGTATAGAATCAGCAAATCATTAAATGAGAAAACTTCAGCCAGATAATCTTTATGTCGCGTCAAGGATACGCTACTGTCCAACGGTTAGTGTTACTGTACGTTCACACTGAACGCGGCGAGAGCGTCAAAGTGACCGGAAGTCATTCATTTTCAATGAGAGCCAGCGTCTTTAAGCGGCGAAGAGCGTCGCGGCAAAGGGCGTCGCGGTGAGGGTGGTTTGGGCGTCAAAATACAGTTGAAGTTCGGTTAACTTTATGGTAATGAGATATGACGCGGTTGGGCGGCAACCAATAGAAACTTGGAAGTGCTCCGCTCTAGAGAATTGTAGAGAACACGACAGTATAAACTATTGTTCCCACAAAACTTTTGGTCCTAAGCAAAATGGAGGAGAAACTGATTATATCGGTGGTGGGTTTCCCCATGTTGTACTGTAATGTAGGTTATGCACAAACGTTAGTGTTAATTAAAGACCAAGGCTAGTAAACGTGTCCTATAAACTCCATGCTGGAATTTGACCTAGCCTATCATTAACACAAAAGACACACAACAACAAAAAGCTTTTAAGTAGTGTTTTTCATTAGTTAATTTTGTTACGAAATATGTAATTAGCATTGTTTATTTATTTCTGTCATCGGTCGATTTCGCACCTTCACATTTAAAATATCTCATAAGGTTAACTTATAGCCTACTGGTGGTCAGTCAGCACAAAGATACCGCTCGACCTGTTTGTTTGCTTTATAGCCCCTTTAAAAACATTTGCATAACCAAGCTTTCCGAAGGAACTTGTACCCGCCTATTTCATCAACGGCAGAGCGTCCACAGTGTTCAACAGCGTCGTTGGCAGGGAGGTTTGGGCGACTCTTGACGCTCTCGCCGCTCTCAGTGTGAACGTACAGTTACGTTCACATAATCGTTTGTTGTCTTGAACGGCCGAATGGTTCGTCGCTTTAAATGCTGCTACCGCAAAGAATTGTGGGACGAAATTATCCCCTTTCCTTTCTTACTGTACGTTCACACTGAGCGCGGCGAGAGCGTCAAAGTGACCGGAAGTCATTCATTTTCAATGAGAGCCAGCGTCTTTAAGCGGCGAAGAGCGTCGCGGCAAAGGGCGTCGCGGCGAGGGTGGTTTGGGCGTCAAAATACAGTTGAAGTTCGGTTAACTTTATGGTAATGAGATATGACGCGGTTGGGCGGCAACCAATAGAAACTTGGAAGTTCTCCGCTCTAGAGAATTGTAGAGAACACGACAGTATAAACTATTGTTCCCACAAAACTTTTGGTCCTAAGCAAAATGGAGGAGAAACTGATTATATCGGTGGTGGGTTTCCCCATGTTGTACTGTAATGTAGGTTATGCACAAACGTTAGTGTTAATTAAAGACCAAGGCTAGTAAACGTGTCCTATAAACTCCATGCTGGAATTTGACCTAGCCTATCATTAACACGAAAGACACACAACAACAAAAAGCTTTTAAGTAGTGTTTTTCATTAGTTAATTTTGTTACGAAATATGTAATTAGCATTGTTTATTTATTTCTGTCAGCGGTCGATTTCGCACCTTCACATTTAAAATATCTCATAAGGTTAACTTATAGCCTACTGGTGGTCAGTCAGCACAAAGATACCGCTCGACCTGTTTGTTTGCTTTATAGCCCCTTCAAAAACATTTGCATAACCAAGCTTTCCGAAGGAACTTGTACCCGCCTATTTCATCAACGGCAGAGCGTCCACAGTGTTCAACAACATCGTCGGCAGGGAGGTTTGGGCGACTCTTGACGCTCTCGCCGCTCTCAGTGTGAACGTACAGTTAAAGGATAGTCCAGCGTACCCTATGCTAAAGGAGATAGGAAAGATCAAATACCCGGATGTGTTCTTGATTCGTGGGTTTTATCAAGGATGCATCAGGAGGTGACTTGTGTGGACTTGGGCAGTCAAGTTTCCCAGAATGCATTTCACCCACATTTCACAGAAGTTGCGTTAATGGCGGCAGACGAGCTACCGCATAACTGTAAATTCGAATTATGACTGTTCTGTCACCAAATGTAGTTTTTAAGATTTTTCAGGGGAGAAATTAACGTTTCAGAATTCAAATATGGGTCGGTAGCACCCCATTGAAAGTCCTAAATGTTTGGAGAAGTGACATCTACTAGCAGACCGAGCTAGCTAGCTGCAGAGCCTCTAGCCGGCAAGACCCTGTTGTTTTAAATGCTTTTTAAGCGTACTGCATCATCCCACGTCATCGGGATTCTAGACTCCAGAGTTGAACTTGCGAGTCCGAACTCCCAAGAACGGGAGAATGTACTTGGCGAGAAACGGCTCTAATATGCGCTGAGTCAGAAGGATTTTAGTAGGGATGGGCGGACGAAGCCTTGCGAAGCTTTGAGGCTTTTTCCTGATTGTGCCGAAAAAAGATTCGAAGTTTCGAAGCACCAGTATGTTTCGTGAAAGTGAAGCAAGCTTCAGAATCGAACGTCCCATCACTAGCTTCTAGCAAAGATTTTTCCGAAGCAGCTCCACCTGTAATCCTCTACATTTCGAATTCACCGAGAGCACCTCTGGGATAGGCAAACTAAACCACAAGTAAGTCTTTTTTGTTTTTGTTGTCCCCAAATAAACTGGGATGTCGTACAGTTAACTTTTTACTTTGTGCTGTTTGGTAGATGCCCGGCTGGAGCAAGGCTAACGCTAACTGTAGCTCGCTCATGTGAATTAGTTTAGCTATGGTTAGATAGATATGCGCAGTGTTATGTCCTACTAGGCTACATGACGCAGTAACTGCGTGGACTCTCAAGGTGTGTTTTTATTGGTTTTTGCAAACAAGTGACATCACTCGATAATATCAGCTCCCACATCCTTAAAACAATTAAGATGTTAGCATAGACGATACACATCGCACAGCCCTATGCCAGACCCTGGATTTCAGCCGTTGCCGTGGATACGACTAAAGCTGCCGCAGCCTCAAAAGCTCGAATGTATGCTACACTAATGCTAGCCTGCTGGAGATAGCCGATTGTAACATCCTGGAGGCAGAGGAGATCGCAGTTGGAGCCGTTTTCGAAAAATCTTGCTTGGAAGTCTTCGGACTCCGAGCAGACCTTGGATCTGGGACATAGACGTTTTTCCTTATTTAAATATATGCAAATGATACATTTATTGACCCTCCCCCCCAAACCCCTCCTCTTCCACGCCTTAACTGTACGTTCACACTGAGCGCGGCGAGAGCGTCAAGAGTCGCCCAAACCTCCCTGCCAACGACGCTGTTGAACACTGTGGACGCTCTGCCGTTGATGAAATAGGCGGGTACAAGTTCCTTCGGAAAGCTTGGTTATGCAAATGTTTTTAAAGGGGCTATAAAGCAAACAAACAGGCCGAGCGGTATATTTGTGCAGACTGACCACCAGTAGGCTATAAGTTAACCTTATGAGATATTTTAAATGAGAAGGTGCGAAATCGACCGATGACAGAAATAAATAAACAATGCTAATTACATATTTCGTAACAAAATAAACTGATGAAAAACACTACTTAAAAGCTTTTTTTTGTTGTGTGTCTTTTGTGTTAATGATAGGCTAGGTCAAATTCCAGCATGGAGTTTATAGGACACGTTTACTAGCCTTTGTCTTTAATTAACACTAACGTTTGTGCATAACCTACATTACAGTACAACATGTGGAAACCCACCACCGATATAATCAGTTTCTCCTCCATTTTGCTTAGGACCAAAAGTTTTGTGGGAACAATAGTTTATACTGTCGTGTTCTCTACAATTCTCTAGAGCGGAGCACTTTCAAGTTTCTATTGGTTGCCGCCCAACCGCGTCATATCTCATTACCATAAAGTTAACCGAACTTCAACTGTATTTTGACGCCCAAACCACCCTCGCCGCGACGCCCTTTGCCGCGACGCTCTTCGCCGCTTAAAGACGCTGGCTCTCATTGAAAATGAATGACTTCCGGTCACTTTGACGCTCTCGCCGCGCTCAGTGTGAACGTACAGTAACAGAGACAGTAAGTTGACACTGAAAAGTACTGACATCGAAAAAAGACTTGCAGCGTAAAAAAAAACGCACTGAAAAAGGCTGAAATGAAGAAACAAAGAAAAGATTGTCATTGAAAACAGCACATCAGAATAAACAAAAATCAGCAAAACATCTTTTCAGTGCCCAAAGTTAATTTCAACACAAGTGTTTCAGTGCTGATGAATGCCATTCTGTTTCAGTTTAGTTTTTTCTAATCAGTGCTGATTTTGTTTTTTTCAATGCCAAACTTGAAGTCTCTGATTTAGCTCCATATATAACATGATCCCAAAATTCTGTTTTGTGCAGTGTGGTGGAAATGACAGTGAACCCAAGGGACATGGGTTCTTTTTATGAAAACTACTAGAAAATGTGAATAGCCTAAATATTATAATACATAATATATTTGATTGGAATGGGCATTAATTTCTAATTTGTATTTCAACTCAACATTATTTCAATATTAAATTCAAAATGAAGCTGGATTGAAGATCTAAAGTCCAACTTAGGGACAAAGGCAATATAAAACAGACCAAACATAAAAGGCCTCTTATTATATAATACAATAAATGACTGACCTATTATTTAGTTTATATAAGTTCCTCTTGGTGTGAAGTGTGACAAAAATAACATGTAGAAATGTTTACGTTTTTCTTTTTTCTTCCAGGGACACAAAAGTTACCATAGTTGAAGAATCACCCACAAACACATGAAAATGTGCAATTTTCCGATGCAATGCAAAGGCTTGGAACCTACTAACGTTGGGATAGAAAGGATTAGTGTGCTGGAAAATGTAACATTAGCTATAGTGTGAGATAAATCTTGCAGACAGCAAGTGTAACGTACTTTCCTCTGAGATTGCAGTCGGTGAAATATACATCTGAGATGAATTTTTCAGCACGTTCCAGGAGAGTGCGTCTGTTCTTCAGCACGGGTTGATGATACATGCTAAATGTTCTTGATTGAATGAACAGGAGAGGTCACGACGAACTGAATAGAGTCATCCACTGTATTTTTGAAAAAAAAAAAAAATCTGAATTTTTCAAAAAGCCTACTTTTGGGAACTTGTCCTAGACCACTGACAGTATAACCTTCAAATTTGGCATTAATCATCAAGAGAGGGTTCTGAGTGACCAATAGTTTTCAAAAGAATTGTGATAGGTCAACTGACATAGCCACAGTCATCAAATGAAATTTGACGGTAAAAAACACCAAAACAGAAAGTGAGTCATATCTCAGCAGTGCTTTTTGTTGGTGTGATGCCAAACCTGGTACACTTTGTTGGTATTGGGAATACTGGGTATGCACCAAGTTTCATGAAATTTGGCCATTTTGGGGCGCTATACCATAAAAAAAATTACTCACTTACATCCCGATTACTCTGGCACTAAAATAGATATTTCAACTATATTTCTTGAGCTTCATCAAGGTTAAGGATCCTAACTGGGAACTCATGAAACCTCTGCGTCAGCCATTTTGTGTTTCATCCATCTTTGATTTTGTCAAAAACACATTTAACCATTTCCTCCTAGAGTTATGCTACAGTTAGGTTTTGTGTATTACCTCTTTGGACTATTGTCTTTAAGAACTGTTAAAGTACAGTTTTCTGGTTGAAAAATATGGCTGTAATATACCCGCAAGTTCACCTGTGAAGGCGCCATAAAGGAAGAGTGGCCATATCTGTACAATGCTTTTGTTCATTGGCATAAAACTCGGTACACATGCTTACCATGAGGCCTGGGTGGCACACACCAAGTTTAGTGAAGTTTGGCCACTTTGGGGTGCTATACTGAAAAACAATTTTCAACACCAATTTGTCCATGTACTTAGATTTTATTGACACTTTGTCCCAATGGACATCACAAGGCACAGACCACACAAAGAAAAGCAAATATTCGGCCAATTTTTTGTGGATCATTACATCATTACATGTCAGGTCCAAATGGGAAATGAAACTGGGAAATGAGCATATAGTTCAATTTCCAAATGGCATGGCTGCTAAGATACAATCAGTTTGCAGCACTTAAAACAGGCACAACTCCTGCACCTTTTGACTTACTGCCACAACTAATACACTAAATAGTGTTGAAGAAACACTTGGACTTTCCATGTTGTTACGTCCTAAGACGTATTTATCTATTTATTTCGTGTTTGTTTTGTTTACTGTTGTCTGGGAGTTGTATATTTGTTGCTGTTGTACTGTGTTGTGTTGTGTCCTCTCTCTTTCCTGTCAACATGTCTTTAAGCTCCATGGAAACGGGGGAGGGCCTATTTGTCAAACCGTACTCCCATTGGCTGAGAGAAAACAAGGCCAGGGGATATAAGCAAGCATGTTTTCTTCACTAGAGACTCTTTTTTTTTCTTCTTCTCCTGACTCAGACAGTGGTGGTTGTTGTTGGTTGTTGTTGCTAGCTTGTTGTTGATAATTTGTTGTTCGCTTTATTTGCTTTTGTCTGCTATGTGTTTCTTTTTTTGTATTGTACATAGATTTGTAAATAGCTTTGTAAATAGCATGGGAAGCCCGTAGGGACGTTGGGTGCCTTTTTGTTTTACACCGTTTTCTCCTGTTTTTTTGGTTAGTTAGGGAGTGAGGATAGTTTGTGTTGTTAATTCTGCTTTCTTTTTACCTTTAGGTAAGTCAGATTCCACTCCAAACAGCTAGATTGTTTTGTTTATTGTTTTGGCCTTTCCCCCCTCCTGAAGTCTCTTTTTTTTTGTTTTGGTTGAAGCCTCCTGTTTTCATTTAAGTTTGATAAATAAATCCAATTATTACTTTTTCAAATCTGATTTCTGTTGTATTGTGGAGTGCTGGGGACATTTACTTATTTAATGTAGGTATTTATTTATTGTTACATTCCCTTACCCCCCGGACAAAAAGGGGAACGTTACAATATTGGCCTGAATGTAAGACAGGGTTTTTTTTCCTACTTCAGAAATTACATCTGAAAAGTGGAGTTGTCTTACATTCGAGGACTAGACTTTTTAATGACATTATACATTAAGAACAGCAGATGGTCCCATTTATCTGTTAAATGGTTGCTTTTTACTAGGAGATTGTTGAGTGGCTTTAGAAATTCCAGTAGACTAGTTTATTTTTTATTTAATTTAAATAACTTATACAGTTGAAAATGTTATTTTATTTTTATTTAAATGTGACAACTTCATTCAAAGGATGTATAAAATATCAACATACTTTGTTTTATTCAGTGTTTTATTAATTTCATGTCAAATGAAATTATTTTCTTTAAAAATTAAGATTTTATCCTCAAAATTTTTTACCATAAAAGGTTTTGAAAAATGGGAGGTCCTTTTCTAATTAGGGACATGTTATTATACTCAGCTAATATTTTATGTTTTCTTCCACTTCTCCTATAATTTTGGATGTTTTCATGTTTCCATTTTCTGCCGCTTATCCGGGACCGGGTCGCGGTGGCAGCAGGCTGAGGAGGGTGGCCCAGACATCCCTTTCCCCGGCTACATCCACCAGCTCCTCCTGGGGGATCCCAAGGCTTTCCCAGGCCAGCCAAGATATATAATTCTCCCAACATGTCCTGGGTCTGCCCCGGGGTCTCCTTCCAGTTGGTCGTGCCCAGAACACTTCCACAGGGAGGCGCCCAGGAGCCCTAACCACCTCAACAGGCTCCTTTCAATGCGGAGGAACAGCGGCTCTACTCCAAACTCCTCCCGGGTGTCTGAGCTCCTCACCCTATCCCTAAGGGTGTGCCCACCCACCCTGCGGAGGAAGCCCATTTCCGCTGCTTGTATTCGCGATCTCATTCTTTTGGTCACTACCCAGAGCTCCTGACCATAGTTGAGGGTTGGAACAAAGATCAAAGATCACCGCCACCCTGATCCGCCTGTCAATCTCCCGCTCCATTTTACCCTCACTCGTGAACAAGACCCCGAGATACTTGAACTCCTCCACTTGAGGCAGTAACTCAGTCCCTGGAATCGCAACCTTATCGTGGTGGAGGGGTTTGTGAGCCCCTGTGATCCTGGGAGATGTGCTGCCTGGATTATGTAGCTCCTGGTAGGGTCTCCCAAAGCAGAGAGGTCCCAGGTGAGGGGCCAGACAAAAAGCAATTCATAAAGCCCTTATGAACAGCACCCACATAGAAACAGGCACCTCGCCCGGAATAGGGAGACTGGGGCCCCCTCCTGCAGCCAGGCCTGCGAGGGGAGCTCGTTAGGTGAGCGCCTGGTGGCCGGACCTGCCACGGAGTCTGGCCAGGCTCAGCCCGTATGAGCCATGTGGGGCCACCCTCTCATGGGCCCACCACCTGTGAGGGGAGAAATGGGGGATGGGTGCGATGCCACATGGGTGGCAGGTTGGGGCGAGGGCCCCGGCGGACTGGACTTATGGTACAGAAACTGGATGTTTTCAAATACCCCGAAATTGCACAACAGCATTGGCATTTATTGCAATGTCCAAAGAAGGCACACTACCTGGCACTGTTTAAGCTTGACATATATGTAGTGGTGGGAGGGGGGGTTACAGTGGTGCAAATGGGTAGCACTGCTGCCTAACAATATGGAGGTTTCAAGTTCGGGGTGCATCCGCATTCAGTTTGTACCTTGTCCCTGTGTTCATGTGGGTTTCCTATGGGTATTCTGGTTCAAACACATTCAGGTAATGTCAGTTGTTGAGGTGTACAGAGACATCTGTAACTGTATCTGTTCAGCCAACAAAATTATCTGTATCTGTATTTGGATAGTAGACTGGAAGTGGGCAAGGTTTATACCAAATGTGTAAAGTCGGGCAAATGTATTTTCTAAACAGATATTCATTGCCAATGCAATTGTTGTGCCTTCAAAGCATCAAATTGATTTAATATTGGCATATAATTAATTTTTGAAATGTATTTCCACATCATACTGTACTTTTCATCTCTCTCTCTTTTTAAATTTTTATTTCTTTATTTATTTATTTATGTATTTATGTATTTATTATTTATTTTTGATCTTTGTTTATTGGGTTTTCAAAGTAACCAACATTTATAAAATAATTGCACGTTATTCATAAGGAGTAAAGAACATCATATCAAAAAAGAAAACACACAAAAAAGCATATATGTACTTTCTGGGACGTTAAAGAGGACTGTATATATATCAGTCCTCTTTAACGTCCTGGATGCCATATACATACATACCAAGCCTCTCGTATCACCATAACCCCACCTCCATCCAGCAAGGGTAAAAATTTAAAAAAAAAAATATATATATATATATATATATACATGTGTGTGTATATATATATATATATATATATATATATATACACACACACACGTATATATATATATATATATATATATATACACACATGTATATGTGTTTGTGTGTGTGTGTGTGTGTGTGTGTGCGCCCCGCAAACTTCTGAAAGTGTATTAAAAATGTCTTTCCAGAACCTGACAAGAGATACAATATCAGAACATGTGCACATGATTCGTGGGGAACTGGTTATACCTTACATAGTTAGGGTTCCAATCCTTATAAATTTTAGAAAATCTCAATTTGGTCCATTGAACTCTTTGAATGGGTTTACACTGAATGAGAGAGTGCCAAGCGCAAATAGAAGAAGTGTGTACCCTTTTGAGTGCCTCTTCCCATAATTCATCTGATATTTAAGAAAGTGTCAAACTATGTTTCACCAGGAAGGGTGGGGAATTGGGGACTTATATGCTGTGGACGTAACTCCGGATCTGTCGGAATCTAAAAAAATGCTGTCTGGGGAGACCAAATTTGACTGATAGTTGCTCAGATGTAGAAAATGTATTGTTAATGTAAAGATTCACATGTTTAAATACCAAGGCTAGACCATGTTGATGGGGGAGAAGCTGGGTTTGAGGCTACTGGAGCAGAAAAAGATGTTGTCTGAAACCCAAAGTGGCATCTAAATTGATTCCAGATCTTCAACGTTGTTTTGACACATAGATTTTTGGTGAAGGAGGAGTAGGGGTCTGTAATAGAGTGAACGAGGGAAGACAATGATGCCAGCATAGATGAGGCAGCCTCCATCTATAACCAAATTGGGGGTGGGAATATCCCTCTGCTCTGCAACCAGTATTGAATGATCCTAAGACTGGCAGCCCCATAATAGAACCTGAAATCCAGTAGTGCTAAGCCTCCATCTAACTTGGGCCTCTGTAAAAGCTGTTTATGTATCCTAGGAGTCTTTTTATCCCAGAGAAGATATAATTAGGCCGTCAACCTTTTTGAACAATGTACTGGGAAGTAAGATCAGTAAGCACTGAAAGAGATGTAAGGATTTAGGGAGAGTACTCATTTTAATAGCATTAATTCTTGCAATTAACGAGAGGTGTAGCAAAGACCAACATTACAAATTGTCTTTAATACGAGCTAAAAAAGTTGGCCTGAAAAAGGTTTTCAAATCTGTTCATGACATGCACACCTAGATAAATAAAGCTGCCATGAGCAATTTTAAATGGCAAGTTATGTAGAGGGAAACTTTTTGCAGCCCCATTAAGCGGCATCAATTCGCTTTTGCTATAATTCAGCTTATACCCTGATAAATGACCTAAAGATGTGAAAGTAGTGAGTGCTGTGGGAACAGATACAGAAAGTTCAGAGATGTTTAATAATAAATCATCTGCATATAAAGACAATTTGTGTTCGTGTCCGTATCTGACAGTACCTTTGTTGAGGGGGTTGGAACGAAGTACTATTGCAAGGGATTCTATGGCGAGGGCAAACAATAAGGGACTTAAAGGGCAGCCCTAGCTGTCGACCGTTGCAGAAGGAAACATCCTGATTGAGTATTATTAATCCTAACGGAAGCTTGAGGGGATGAGTACAGAAGTCTAATCCAAGTGATGAATTTGGAACCAGAGCCGAATTTATTTAAGATCTAAAATAGGTATTTCCATTCCACCCGGTCAAACGCTTTCTCCACATCCAAAGATATGACGGCCTCGGAAGCCACAAAGCGGTTATATATGATATTAAATAATCGTCGAAGATGGAAAGAAGAATGCCTATTCTTAGTAAATCCAGTTTGATCAGGGGAGACGACTGATGGGAGGACTATTTCCAGACACATTACCAGGAGTTTGGCTAGAACTTTAGAGTCAACATGTAACAGGCTAATTGGATGGTATGATGCACAATCTAGGGGATCCATTTTTTTTTTAAGAATAAGACAAATAATCGTCTGAGTAAGAGTCTGTGGGAGGATACCATGTACAAAGGCTTCCTTGTACATTTCAATTAAAATAGGGGGTGTTTTGGGAAAAAACTTATTGTAAAACTCTGTGGGATAACCATCAGTCCATTGGCTTCTTCTAAATTGGAGAGATTTGACAGCATTAGACAATTCTTCAACAGTGATCAGTTGCTCTAGTTTTTTAACCAAATCACAGCTGACTAAAGGCACACCAAGGGAGTGAAAAAAAATCATAAAATTCTTATGTGTCCATTTAATTTTCAGGAGTATATAAAGACTGGTAAAATCTCTTGAACACATCATTGATCCTCCTAGGGTCTAATGAAATCCTGGACAATGCACAAATTTTTGGGATCTGGTGTGATGATGATAATTAACGTAACTTGTAAGCTAATATTTTACTGGCTTTGTCTCCTTGTTTGTAATAAGTACTCCTAGACTTGACGAGTAATTCAGTAACCTGATCTGTTAGTAATGTGTCAAATTCTGCTTGCAAAATTAAACACTCCTCATAAATTTCTGGAGATGGTGAAACAGCATAAATGTCATCTAACTGGGCAATACAGCATGTTAACACAGATACAATCTTTTTTAAGTTTGTTCTCATGTGCAGTGTAGGAGATAATTTCATCTCTGCTATAAGCCTTCAAAGTTTCCCAAAGAGTAGATGCGGAGATGTTTGGGGATCTGTTCGTACTCATACGAAGTCAATTTAAGCAGAGACAAAATTAACAACTGAGCAGTTGAGTATTTAGCCACCAAGGCAGACGCTGGGTATCAGCAGTTTGAAAGACTATTTCCATAGTAACAGGGGCGTGATCAGATATGACTATCCGGTTATATGAACATGAAGATATAGAGTGAAGAAGTCTGTCATCTACAAGGAAATAGTCTATGTGTGTATAAGTGTGGATGACCTGTGAAAAAAAGAGTATGCTTTTCTAGATGGATTAAAAATTCTCCAAGGGTCTAAAACGGCAAATTCTGACTTAAAGGTTTGACCAAGTTGACAGGGTCGTAGGTTTAGTGGAGGATCGATCCAAATGTGGATCTAACCAACAGTTAAAGTCGCTGCCTAAGATCAACATCTGGGAGGACATATCAGGGAGTATAGAGAAAATTAAAAAATCACCATTGTTTTAAAAAATCACCATTGTCCCAATTAGGAGCATATTAACGAGGTACATTCATATTGAACAGCCTCCCACTTACAATTACGTATCTACCAATGGAGTATGCGATCACATTAGAGCATGTAAAAGGTACTGATCTGTGGAGTAAAACAGCTACCCCTCTTGCCTTACTCTGGAATGAGGAGTGGGACCCCTTACCCACCCATCTACACCTAAGTCTTGAGTGCTATGATATCTTGAGAATCTTGAGATGAGTTTCTTGAAGAAAAATGATGTAAGCTTTTAACTGATGAAGCCGGTGGAGCACTTTACTGCGCTTAACTGGGTTATTAATGCCCCCGCAATTCCAAGCAAGAAAATTGAAACCGTTACCTCCAGCTGGATGGGCAACTCTAGGCTGAGTCATGTCATAAGAAGTAGAGCATGTGTAAAGGACAAGGCACAATGTAAACTAAAGATCTTAGCTGACCCTAATAATGCAAGTTTATCCAGCCAACCAGCCTGACAGCCAGCATGCCAACTGGCCTGTTAACAAGGCTGGCTAACCGACCAAGTTTGCTTTAATGAAATCGGCTGCAATAGCTGGGTCTTCAAATCTGTGCGTGGAGCTGTCCGGTAGAGTTAGTCTCAGAACTGCAGGGTAGATAAGGCCAAACTTCATGCCCGGACGGCTGCGTAGCTGGCACTTTACATCTCTGAAACTAGCCTGCTTCTTGGCCACAGCTGTGATATAGCCTCCAGATCTCTTCATTTAGCTCTTTTCCACTAGGACGGTGCTGGTGCTGGTGCCCGTGCCGGTTCCGGTGCAGACCCAGTGCTGCCTTGGTGCCTTTTGAGAACCGACCCGCATTTCCACAGGTTTTTGAACTGAACGATATGTAGCGAACGTTTGGGTAATTTCCGTTGGGGAAAAAAATAATGTCGGATGCCCTAAAACTTTTAGCTGTGGGGGCGAAATTCATAAAAATGGTAAGCCTGTCACCTAGCTCAAAAGTTTAAATGAGTGTTCAAATGAAGGTCTTCAGTGGTCTATTTCCACCAGCCAGAGCTGAGAGAGAGAGTGTTTTTTCTACCACTCTGGGTCCGACTCCATTCATGTAACATGTAAACAACAGCCCGTGTTGATGTAGACACAAATTGTTGCCCATACATCTTTTAATCATATACATATTTTCATGGTACATATAGTCTTTAGCCTACCGCTATCTTTAGCCTACCGCTATGTCAGACTTTTTTTGTTACTTCTGCCTCTCTAGAGAAGGCCACGTACCAATCACATCAAACACTGAACTGATTGGTTCTTGCGTGCCTTTTTATTTTCATAGCCACTGACGTCAGTGGTTCCAACTTTTAGGACCAGCAATTCTGTGGTGCCATGCTGGCACCAGGTTTTTGGCACCGGCACCAGTATTTTGTCAGTGGAAAAGCGTGGCCCCGGTGCTCGATTAGGCACCGGCGCCGCGGCAGTGGAAAAGGGGTAATTGATTCATTGAGGAGAAGATTCTCCAGATATCATTGCGGACATGACAGAAATGCTCCTTCATGACAAATGGTCATGGAGTTCTCCATCCTAGGGTTGGGTAGGCAAGGTGCAGTGGGCCTGGTCTAGCAGTGGCTTCTCTTCCAGACCAAGCAGCTCCTGGAGTAGCTGGGCCACGAATTCTGTCGGCTGAGGGGCTTCCATTCCCTCCGGCATTCCCAGAAGACAAATTATGTTCCTCCACATTCTGCTTTCCAGGTCATCACATTTGTTGTCCAGGTATGCGACCTTAGTTGTTGGTGAGCTGACTTTAGCTTCTAGCTCGGTAAAGCGAGTACTGTGGTATTTGGCACCGCGCTCCAATTCCAACAAGGCTATTTCATGGGCATGGAGCTTAGTCTACAAGCTCTCGATAGATTTTTTAAGCTCATTCTTAATCAGTGATATCTCTGACCTGAGATTGGTAGAGAGAGAGTGCATTTTACCAAAAATATCGTGTTTTAAGGGAGCCCATTATGGATTGTAGCAGCTCCACAGTCAATGTTCTTGTAGAGCTGCCGTTAGCTGCAGCACCAGACGGCAGGGGTGAATCAGGAGAATGTGCAAGCCTGCTAGGGCCCACTGTTATAGACTCCATTTTTGACCGAGTGGATGTCATTGGACACTTAAATTTCTCAGACTCAATCTAAGTTGTCTGGAGGTCTCTTCAAAAGCCCAACCCAACAAAAATATATTAAATGTTGCAAGATTAAATATATAAATTTGGTCACAAACTCAGGAGCAATAGGGAGACATGTCCTACATCCTTGGCTTCCAACAACGCCCCCATTTTTATTTTTAACTAAACTAAGTTGTTTGAAGTGTCTGAACCCCACCACCACTTCCCTTTAACTGGGGGACATTGAACAGTTTTTATTTTAATAAATCAAAAGATTCTGTCTTGCATTGGAAATAGAAACTATTTACAGTAAAGTAAATAGTAAATAGTGTCACTGTGCTATTATGGGCTAGATGTCTTCAAATTTTCTGATGCTTAACACAGGCAAGACTGAAAGGCTGGTCATTGGTCCCCCTACACATAAGCATCTTTTTAGTGATCTTACCCTAAATTTTGACAACTGCATCATCTCTCAAAACTCTTCAGCCAAAAACCTTGGTGTGATTTTTGACTCTAGTCTCTCGCTAGGCACTCATATCAGAAACACAACCAAAACTGCCTTTTATTACCTCCATAATATCGCCAAAATTAGGCCCTTTCTAAGTATGGCTGATGCAGAAACCATTGTTCATGTATTCGTCACATCTCGCCTCGATTACTTCAATGTTCTGTACTCTGGCCTGCCTGCCTCTGGTACCAAAAGTCTTCAGCTGGTCCAGAATCTGACAAGAACAAGGAAGTTTGATCACATTACACCTGTCCTGGCTTCCCTTCGTTGGCTCCCAATTCATGCAAAGGCAGATTTTAAGATCCTCTTAACATATAAAATTTTACATGGGCTTGCGCTTTCCTACCTGTCTGAATTAATTACACCCTATAACCCCCCTCACACCCTGCACTCTCAAGATTCTGGACTACTGGTCATTCCAAGAGTTAAAAAGAAGTCTGCTGGCAACCAAGCCTTTTCCTACCACTCTTCCTTCCTCTGGAATGGTTTACCTACAGAAGTTAGGCAAACTCTCTTCACACCTTTAAAACCCAGACTAAAGACTTATCTATTTTCTCTAACTTATGGATAATATAATCTTGATTTGACTTTGTTATAGACATGTAAAGCCCTTTGAGACTATAAATAGTGATATTGGGCTTTAAATAAACTTGTATTATTATTATTATTGTTGTTGTTATAAAAATATCCAGTCATGCTGCGTTCGCGATTCTTAATGTTTTAATGTTACTGCACTTCGCTTGGGAAATGTGAATCACTATTTTACAACAGTAATTTGTGCTGACTCGGTGAAAGTAACTACAGAAAATACTGATCACTTTTCAATCATGAAACGACTTTCGATTAGGGTTTTTTTTTTTAAATGGAGGAAATTAGTACATACCGCTAAAAACTACAGGTTGTAGTGAACTAGCTGCCACACGAGGCTTTTGTCTTGCTAGCTCCTGCATCTGACTCGGTGGCAGCAGCCACAGAATATAAGGATCACTTTTCAATCATGTATAGCATATGAAACGACTAGTTAGTGAAATCAGAGTCCTATGCTGCAAACAGAATCGGCATTTTTATCTTGTGGCCATTTACAATGATATGAATCATTCTGAAGAAACATAGTGGCTGATGCACAGACATGTCAGTCATGTTTTTTATATCCCCCGAATAATAACGAGCAACTTCAGGTAGGAGAAATATCTGTTCCCAGCGCATTATTTGTCCTTTACCGAATAACGTATTCAGATTTGGGAACATCCCTAGTCAGTTGGACATGCTACTGTTTTTGCAAATAGGTGTGAGTGTAAGAGTGGGTGTCAATGTGTCTGTTCACCCTGTGATGCACTGGTGTCTTGTTAAGGGGTTGTTTTGATTAGTAGTCTACCTGGTGGCCCTGTGGTGCTTGGTCCCTTCATTGCTTGGATCTGCATCGGAGGTGCTAAAGCCCAATCTTTTTTGGCATGTTTTTTTAGGGCCTGAGCAGCGGGGGTGCCGCATGTCTGGTGTCCACCAGAGGGCGAATGCACCGGAGGTGTAACTGTACGTTCACACTGAGCGCGGCGAGAGCGTCAAAGTGACCGGAAGTCATTCATTTTCAATGAGAGCCACCGTCTTTAAGCGGCGAAGAGTGTCGCGGCAAAGGGCGTCGCGGGGAGGGTGGTTTGGGCGTCAAAATACAGTTGAAGTTCGGTTAACTTTATGGTAATGAGATATGACGCGGTTGGGCGGCAACCAATAGAAACTTGGAAGTGCTCCGCTCTAGAGAATTGTAGAGAACACGACAGTATAAACTATTGTTCCCACAAAACTTTTGGTCCTAAGCAAAATGGAGGAGAAACTGATTATATCGGTGGTGGGTTTCCCCATGTTGTACTGTAATGTAGGTTATGCACAAACGTTAGTGTTAATTAAAGACCAAGGCTAGTAAACGTGTCCTATAAACTCCATGCTGGAATTTGACCTAGCCTATCATTAACACAAAAGACACACAACAACAAAAAGCTTTTAAGTAGTGTTTTTCATTAGTTAATTTTGTTACGAAATATGTAATTAGCATTGTTTATTTATTTCTGTCATCGGTCGATTTCGCACCTTCACATTTAAAATATCTCATAAGGTTAACTTATAGCCTACTGGTGGTCAGTCAGCACAAAGATACCGCTCGACCTGTTTGTTTGCTTTATAGCCCCTTTAAAAACATTTGCATAACCAAGCTTTCCGAAGGAACTTGTACCCGCCTATTTCATCAACGGCAGAGCGTCCACAGTGTTCAACAGCGTCGTTGGCAGGGAGGTTTGGGCGACTCTAGACGTTCTCGCCGCTCTCAGTGTGAACGTACAGTAAGGCCCTGTCGTGCCAATGGTATGAGGAAAATCTGGTTAATCGTTCACTGTGAATATTAGACTTAATACTAATATCACTTTGCTGTAACCATAACCTTATTTTGGAACCTGAACCCAGTGAAATTACAGATATTCTGAAAAACTCAGCGCTCTGAACACTGAACCTAGAAATTATTCTGAATACCTCTTCATTAGCCGTACATATAATAAATAACAGCATTAAAGTAGCAGGTACAATAATACTCTTCGAATTCAATACTTCTAGCTAACTAAGTTCCTGGATCACCACATTCAGTAACTAGGAAATAATTTATCACGTACTCAAAGAGTAGAAATACGAACGTACACGTTTATTACAACGATCAAATTCAAACGGTACAGAATGAATCTAATGTTGAATAAATTGGAAATCAGGTGGAATTAAGGCACATCCGCTGTACACACACAGCATCTAAACTACTAACAAGAAGACAAACAACTAACGGTAGACAATAACAATATCCTCGTTACCTAAAGTATGTAGCCTATGAATGAACAACTACGTGAGCATGAGGCATTACTCACGAGAAGGCACGCTTAACCGAAAGAGCGATCTGAGTGATGTTCTAGTGGAGTTACTTACACACAAAAAGGGGTTGTGAGGAAGGGAGAGAAAAGGGATGAGGAAGAGAAGAGCAGTCCCAGCCACGTTCAGGTATGAGAGACCGGAGTTACCCAGGTTGGCTGAAGGAAACCGTGAGCGAGATTTCGTGTCGGTGCCGGGAAAGTCTTTTAGCGTCGCGGATCTTCCGTAGCGGTGAGCCTGGGCCGATTCTTCGTGGAGATGAGCAGGACAGAACGGACGGACTTACATTACGGCTGATACAACCGGAGCTCAACTGGAGCTGAACCTTAGCGCAGATGAACTGAACTTTGGCGCAGCTGAACTGAACTGTAGGATAGCAGAGAGTCTGGCATTTTATCAGATTTGCAGACGGGGGGTGCCGCTATCCTTTTGGGGGTGTCTCTGCCTTAAAGGAGGAGACACTCCTTGGAATTTGGGAAGTATTCATTTGCGCTCGGTTGAAATAATTTTACATAACTTTTTCCCATTAAAGAATAGTAAAATTACGTCCGCGTACTCGAATCTACCGCATTTTATGCTCCTGAACAAGACCAAACATGGTTTCTTTACCATTAAAAACAGCACAGTTACACCGATGGTCATACAATTAGCTGCTCATTACTTGGCTCCTGGCTACTTTTAAGTTTTACCACGCATTTATGACTATACGAACAGTTATGACTCGATATGCATATTTAACTGATAATATCGTATGGTTAGTTAGTTTCATTTTTCTTTTGTTCTACATAGTTTGTTCCCGAGTGGAGCAATGCAGATGGGGCCTGTGACATGGTCTGAATTCCATTCTCACAGGGAAACTATAACCTCCCGGGGTAATCTAGTCTCCCTCGCAATTAAACGTTATCAGCATTTGACCAAATGGTCTGGGGGTTGCTGCGCTAAAACATCGAGCCTGGCGTCTGCTAGGTGTTACAACGAGTGGTTTCTGCTTTGGTATGCATTGGCCCTACACACAAGGAGGCCTGGGCCATAAAAGAGAGAACTGGGATCAAAGGGGATAGGGATAAAGAGGCAGAGTGAGGGTGATAGAAATAGACAAAGTAGGGTGAAAAAGAGGAAGAGAGTTTACACAACTGCAACTTTAATTACTAAGGAACTCGTAAGGTTAACAAATGCCCTTTTCTTTCTGAAAGCTGCACAGTGTCTGCCCAACAGCCCTATTGTTTTCGTGAGGATTCGTCTTCTTCCTCTCCTTCCTCTTCTTCTTCTTCTTCCTCTTCTTCAACACTTTTGAGATGCTTCCCATGGGCGAAAACTCATGAAAAACTTATTAAGTACACACTTCATTGCTTGTGACCGTTACTCAGGGACAGAGGCTTGGCCTGGGGACTCCATAGCGCCCCCACATGACATTGAGTCTTGTGCCCGGCATGTAGTTTCACCTACACGCACCCAGTTTTGTAGGCATGTGGTTCTCCCCAAGATGAACAAATTTGCAATTGCAACACTCTATTAGCCATGCCCAACAGGAAGTGATTTTGGATTTTGTGCATTTTGACATGTTACATTTTTACTTTCTCCTCCTAGATGGTTCATTGGATTCATGTCAGATTTGCTATAAAAGATGTCAAGATGTTGCAGATTGTAAATTGCAAAGGGATTTTTGATATCATGCAAGGTGTTGAAATAGTGAAACGATGAATATCTGTCTCACCACGCAAACAGGAAAATGTCATGAATTCGCTTGATACGGCTCAAACTTCACAGGTTATTGGTTATGATGGGTATGATGATATCAACATGCCCAGAGTAGCATCGTGCTATAGAGCCACCATCTGGCAACAGAAAGAGTGGCTTTTTCACTAACCTCAACTATAGTGCTCTTAGTCAACTTATGAGATTCATTTTGGATTTTGTGTACATACAGTCACAGGTCTCCTAATCTCATATTTTGAAGGGATTTTTGATATGTTGAATAGTGTAGCAATGGGGAAAGGATAAATTTGGGCACCTCTGAACAGATTTTTGGTTGTTTCACCAGTCGGATGAGTGACAGGATGTTTGACCTGTTTAACCAATCAAATAAATGAGTTGTAGTGTGGGGGTTGGTCTAGAAATGCCTACGTCATGATGTATCCCTCGAGACACATTTGGACAAGGGGCACTGTCATGTATGTTTATGTTTCAGCACGTTAGTGGTGTTGCTAATTCACCTATGCATTTACGCCAGTGTGTGAACAAAGGAAATGTTACGTTAATCTAAAAAAGCCCACCTGTTTGTGATACTACTTTTGGCAGATTGCTTGGTTCACACAAAAATGATTTTGTAGACAATTATTTTAGCTGTCGCTATGACCATGTAGCCTAATGTCACGATCCACAACACATGTGGATCTAATCTCAACATATTTCAATACAAAACACCGTTGTCTCAAATGAACACAATATGTATGGATATTTAATTACCATCAAATTCAGACTGGATGATCATTAAAGCTAATTCATAGCAAGGAACGATTAGCTTGTTATGCTAGCGGTGTACTTTAAACGTAGGGTGCTTATTGAAACAACTAGAGTCTAGTTTATACTCGCCGTTGCCACCCTTGCGCACCGCGGGCGCACGTCAAAAGTGATGTCAAAATGACGTCAAAGCAGTGCACTTTGGTGTCGTTTCGGCTGGTCGTGCACCTCTCAATTTTTGTAGCCTCGCGTACGCGGTGCATAGCAAAATGGCCGAGCTGGAGTCAAGAGTCTGAAAGCAGGTCCGTCTTTCCAGGCATTGCTATGGTCGAAAAATTTATTTTCGGACGGACCTTGGCAAAAGTGAGCGGGCTCGACTGGGTTTCCATCCAACATCCAACAATTTAATTTAATAACTTAAACTACACGTCAAATCTTTAAAGTCGCATAAGAAATTTATTCGCTGGAAAGAAGTGATTAGCATTGGGTAAAATGATACTGGTTGATGGAAACAGGTTTTAGTTGCATCAAGGGTTTTGTTGTGATTTTATCAGGTATTTCTGTGAACAAACAACCTTCTTTTGCATTCTTTTACCTCTTCTTACTGCTATTTTTACTGCGTAAATTGTATTTTGCTCAGCAGCGACACCTATCGTTTAGGAAAAGACTGCAGCCAGTCAAGCGCACCCCAAGTGTGAGTATAAACGGTTATGGCTCTGTGTTGACGTCATAGCTCGCACACTGTGCGACCAATGCATCGAGTATAACAGCGCCTTAAGGCTGTCGCATTAGGTTGCTATAACATCTAACAGCAAACTATGCCTGTGCTGTTAGCTGGCTTATGTTAAAGTCGTCTTCGGGCTATTGTGATATGGATTGCTAAATTAGCTTCTATTCCAGTGCAAGACAAATTTAAGCAATATTAGTATGACGAGTCTGTTTATATTATGTAGCCTACACTTTAGGGCCATCACTTTTATTGTTTGAAAGCCAAGTCACTACTGTCCCAGCCATGTTATGAATAACCTTGCGTTATGAGGTGTAACATTTTCTGTTTCTATTTTCTCTTGATCAATGAATTGTTAATGACGTTGAATATACAGTGTAGCAAATAAAAACCTATTATTCACAATGATTCTGTTCACATTGCAAATGTGCTCCTGATTTTACAATCTTAAATTTGGCATGTAGTGTGACGCGGCTTACAAGAGGGATGTGGTAGTTCATTACACACTCGCTCATGAAGATTAAACTGCACAAAATGTTTAGAATTTGAGCATTATGGCATTGCATCAGAAGTACAAGGTCATATGCAAAATTCCACAGACAATGCCATTAACTGACAACAAGTATGAGACTGGAAAATGCATTAATAAAAAAACATGTATTCAGAGTTAAAGAACGGCAGTAATAAATATGTAAATATGATATTTACCTGCAGGTTTTTTTTGTTTGTGATGTTTTTGTTTTTTCTTCTTCTGTTTGTATTTTTGTATTTAAATGTGCATCTTCTGAAACTTGAAGTTTGGTGTGCGTCTCGTCCGGAGGTTTCTGACAAGGGGGGCACATTTGATGCTGACAGATATTATACTGAGTAGATAATAATTAACCTGAATGTTTGTGACCCACATTCTTCAGTTACATAAGACAATCCAGAACAACCTAAGTCAATAAAACATAAAGATGATCTTCAAAGCAGAGCAATTTTATTTCATTTTGACAGAGCAAAAAATGATAACCCATTCAGCAAGATTTGTTTTTCATTCTTACAAGTGTATTTGCATATTTTTGCAACATCAACAATAAATTTAAAAGGGCCATCAGCAAAATTCTAAAGAGCAAGTAATGATATCACAATGATCTGGACTGATGCGTCTGACAACAAAAACTGTAAAAGTCGAGCCCAAATTAACAATCAAATTATGAAATTTGTCTCTATGTGCATATAATCTGTGCAGTTTTTGTCTTTTGGTGACTCATGCTGAAATTACTGAATGTTGAAATAATGGGCTTTTGACCTTACATATTGTTTTCAATGGTAATAAAGCAGTAAAATTCAATTCATCAAGACAGAATTACAGAGGAGCATATCTTTTTTACTGATAATAAAGCAGTAAAAGTGATTCAGCAAGATCGAGTATTATTCTTTGAAGTAGGTTGCTAAGTCTGAATTTACAAAAGGTAGAGTTGACACTTAATTGAGAACAGTCTTAAAACAGCAACCTAACACTGAATGTATTTCTTTCTGCATCAGGTAACAGAGTCTAGGCCGTCTTTGTCCAGTCCAAGACCAGAACTGCATAAGACTGAGTCAAGACCAAGTCAAGATCTAGTGTAAAAGAGATAGAGAGTGGAACAAATTTGTGACAGAAAAAATCGAGTCCGCCTGGAGACCAAGCCTGTATCAGAATTTTACTGATTCCAGTTCAAATTTGTTAATTCTCTAATGGATTCATTGGAGAGTGGCACATGCAGACAGTCCGTTGGGAACACCAGGACATTTCCCAGTGGCCTGAGGGTCGTTTTGGCCTGCCATGAACAGTCAAGGTAATATAGCAAGCAGGAATGAGTTGACGGACCTCTCAGAATCCACGCATCAGGCACAACTCTTGAATCTTGCCGCAGTGTCAAAAATGATGTCATCACGTCTCTCAGTGACTCACATAGCAACCGTCTACCTGCTTCTCCACCAATAACATTTTGACAAGTTACCCAGCGAAATGGACGGTCCTCATGGTCAGAAGAAAAGGAAAGGTGGAGCAGAGAGGGAGAGAATAAATAAGAGAAAGGCCCTTGCCACAGATGCAGCTAAATGCTGCAAAATAAGCAACATGTTTGCCAGTAAGGGACCAGGTCAGTCAAAAACACTAGCTAAAACAACACACACATACAAACTCACACACGGGACATACCCAGCATGGCTAGCTAAGTAGCTAACAGTGTGATAAAACGGCCTGTAGGTTACGCCAGTCCATTGCAGGGCAGACACAAACATGCTCACACACACATTCATACCTAGGGGCAATTTAGTGTCTCCAATTCACCTAACCTGCATGTCTTTGGGTTGTGGGAAGAAACCAGAGCTCCCGGAGGAAAGGGTGAACATGCAAACTCCACACAGAAAGGACCCTGGCCAGGAATCGAACCTGAGACCTTCTTGCTGTGAGGGAACAGCGCTACGCACTGCGCCACTGTGCCACCCACTTAGTGTATAAATATGTTTATTTTTGCGCTGTTTGCTTTATGGACACTAGTGAGTGAACATTGTAATCTAAAATATTTTACTTATTTACATTGTTGTAGCCGATGTTCAATTTCAGTGAATGTGTGTGTGTGTGTAGTTTTTTGATACTTTTGATATACTTGTTGCTTGAATATAAAGATAATCATTTGAACAATTGAGCTTATTCTGTATCTCACTCACCCTTAGCCATAGCATACCTTGAAAATTCAGTATTCAGATAATCTACTTGTTGGTCAGTCCCAACTTTTTGTATTTTGTAATGTGGGTACCTTTTCTCCCAGATGAACATATAATGACCAAATTTATCACTTGTCTGGTACCCGTTACATCAACAAATAGGGTTAGCCTACAAGATTTGCGGTCTGGTGGTTTGCATGAACAGGGTGGCCCGGGATGGAGGGGCGGATTTAGTCATTTTGGGGCTCAAGCCAAACACAGATATAGGGCCCTCCACATCCCTTGTTCTCCCCCTCTTTTGATCTTTAAAGCCATTTTCTGATATGAACCTCTATTGCATGGTGTTCTGTGTGCTTCTCAGTCCGGTTCCTGGGGACCCCCTGCCCAGCCTGTTCATTTGAATCAGGTGTGTTAGAGTAGGGAAACATCTAAATACATAATCGTATGTACACATATGACTCATACTCACCAACTACTGATTAGTCTCATACACACCACCTACTGATTAGTTTATTTTTGGTCTAAATACAAAAATAAAAATGCTTAGATAAGAATAACATATAATAGAAGGTTTTAAAATAAAGTCACATACAAACAGTGCAAATGGTTTGTAAACAATACCCAAATGGTGTAAAACTGAACTGACCTTTATAAAGGATGACAAACATTCACTTGTCTGTAAACAAAAAAGAAAGGCTAGAGAAAGAAAGACTGGAGAGAGAAAAGGCAGAAAAGACAGAGCAGAGAAGGAAAGACTGGAGAGAGAAAAGGCAGAAAAGACAGAGCAGAGAAAGAAAGACTGGAGAGAGAAAAGGCAGAAAAGAGAGAGCAGAGAAGGAAAGACTGGAAAAAGAAAGGCTTGAGAAAGAGAGGATGGCCATATAGCAACGATGTCCAGATACCTGGAATTGTATCTGTAAAAAAACACAACAAAACATATTCAGTTTAACAATTGTACCCACCATAAAATCCTATTTTCATAAACAGTATGATCTCTGTACAATAAGATTATACTTTATTGTCCATTCACATGGAAGATCTGTCATTGGTTGTAATCATTTACCTTGGTTTTCTAGCAAGTTCTCTGATAGAAGTTTTTTATGGTCTTCTGTCTTCTATCTTGTCTTACTAAAGTGAGAAGATAAAACACAAGACAATAAGAGGTCAGTTATGGAGACGCAATAATAGTAAACATAATATATTGTTAAAAGTGTTTGCCTTTTCTCTTTGTCTTTGTCCCTGTCTTTCTCCTCCACTCCCTTGAATGTATTTTTTTAATTTATATATTTACATATACATATTTACATGGTTGAGTCTATCTTGCTGTCTCTCCCTAATCAACTCAGCTTTAGAGGGTGGAGAATCTTGGGCTGTTGCTGTATTGTTGCGTCAAAAGTAATTGTCGTGGAGTGACGTGATTCGTGGGTGGTTTGAACAAAAAAATGACTGGCTCCGCCGCAATAGCACTTCAGTGCAATGGTGTTTTATTTACAGTGTTTCCCCAAACAGCCCAACAACGCAAAATTCCGTGAAAAAAAAAAAATTCCAAAAGTGCAAAATACGTTTTTAAATTTCAGAAAACAAAAGACAAAGCAAAAACAAAAAGAATTCAAATTTACAGGTATATACACACACGATTTACTATCTACTCCTCTCAATGATCCTACCATGACCGAGTTCTCCCAACTACCCCCTCTAGGTACCCCGGGGCTCTTCCTCTACCCAAAGCCCTGCCTCTAGATCATACCACATTGGAGGATTGACCACCAAATAGAATTTTCCTTCTTTTTACCCCCTGTTATCATTTTTGAGGCATTTTTAAAAATCACATTTAATTTATACACCCCACGTTGATGATAAAAAAGTCATAATATTTAAAATAACAATTTCATAATCCATTTCATTCATATGTTTCATGTTCTGACACTCGTACATGGTTTGCCCCACCAGCTCGTGGCGCGAAAGAGCCACCCACCAAGCTTTAAAACCGTCAGGGAAATCGTGACATAGTTTGGCCTTTTGCAGCATCTGTAGCCAGGAAGTTCAACGGTTAACACGGAAGACAGTAGACGAACATAGCGCGCATTTACAAACAACGACAAACGAAGATCTTCAAAACAACAAACAGATAAGACAATAATAAACTTGTTTTAAATGGATTTCTGTGTCTGTGTAGATTTGTATTATGTAGGACTGGGATGAATTATGTTGTGGTTGTGATTGCGTGTATGCAAATGGAACATATTTAGCCGCTAATTCTGTGCGTGCACTCACAGAAGCGTCTAACTAGAAACGGGGAGGGGAATGTAATGCGTTTGGGTGTCAATCAAAAGTGCTGCCGTGGTTACCGACAGAGCCCTCCGTCACAGTAATCAGAACAGTGATGGATCTCTTTCATGGATTCTCAGAAGTTGTGATATGTCATATGCCACAAGGTTATATTGTGTATGGCTGAGAGGCACAGTTAAGATGGCCATACTAATATTTGACCTTGCAAGCCTTGGCCTCAGCAAATCTTGCTATCACTAATTCCATATCCAGTGACTTCTTGACTTTGTGCTCGATGAAGAGAACAGCAAGTGCAGACAGCCTGTCCTGTGACGTAGTAGACCTGAGGTATGTTTTAATGAGTTTCAGTGATGAGAAACTTCTCTCACTTGAAGCTCCTGTTGCAGGGAGAGTGAGAAGAAGTTGGAGAGCTATGCTCAAATTTGGATAGATGTCAAGGATATTCTCCTCATATATATAATCAAGCATCTCAGATGGTGATAAGATGTATGTGGGGAAAGATCTAACTGCACCCTTTATCTCAAGCTTCAGGTCCTCTGCATCAGTATCATCCATTCTCTGCTCCAATCTGTGGCAGCATTCATCTAGCTTCCCTCCCTTCTTAGTGCTTCTCATTATGTCAATGGAGTAGAGAAATCCATACAGCTCATGTAAGGTTTCCATGTGTGAAAATCTCTCTTCCAATGTGACAAGGGCCGTATCTATAAGAGGCAGGAAAAACTCTCTTTTGAAGAGCTCCTCTGCAGTTGACTGGGCCTAACTTCCTTCATACTCAAACTGTGTAGTTGTTCTTCTTTGACACACCTCTGGCCAGCTCATCTCCACCTCAAGCCTTTCTGCTGTCTCGTTAGCATTTGTTTTGGCAGAGTTGAATCCATGATGTTTAAATTCCAGAAGGAATTCTGTCACTGCCCTCATTTCTTTCCTCAGTGTCTTGACTGAAACTTTGGGGCTCTGCAGGATCTTGCTCACTTTATTCATCTGTAACAACATGGTACTTACCACAAAAGGCCATCTCTGCATCTGCTGGCATCTCTGCATCTCCTGGCTTCCAGCAGTTGAGACAATTCTGTACCTCATTTCTCAGTGGGGAGCTCCTGTAGAGCAGTCAATGCCTTCACAATTTCAGGCAACTGGTGGCGAACAGCTTTAACAGCTTCAAAACGACACTCCCACCTGATTGTTGACAACGTCTTCAATGTAAAGTTCTTGACATGTTCTATGAGAATGGCCCGGCGGTGACTTGAGGAGCTGAATAGAGTGTAAAGTCGCTGTAATGGACCAAAGAAGCTGATAGATGTCACAGATGACTTGGCTGCATCACCAGGTTCAGGGTGTGACTTCCACAAGGAACACATAACACCTTGCTGTTTAGTTCCAGCACTATCTTTTGGACCCTCTGCTTTTTACCCTGCATGTTACTCCCATTATCATAAGACTGGCCTCGACAGTTGGAAAGATCCAAACCTAGTGTTTCTAGGTGCCCTAACAATGACTCACATAAGCCTTTTCCTGTTGTGTCAAGTGACTGAAGAAAACCAACAAAAGGCTCATGAATGGAGACACCTTTTGAGGGCTCACAATTTACAATTCGTAGCACCACTGACAGCTGCTCATTGTGACTGAGGTCTGGAGTGCAGTCCATGATTACTGCATAATATTTGGCTTTCTTTACTCTCTCTACAATTGCATCAGTTGTACACTTTGCCACAAGGCAAATTAGTTCATTTTGAATATGCTTGCTTAAATAAGTGTCACTTAGCTCTTTTGCCTGAATTCTCCTGAAATGCTCTCACATGACTGGGTCAAACTTTGCCATCAGCTCTACTTGCCCAAGGAAATTTCCACTGCCAGACTCAAACAACCTGTCTGAGTGGCCACGAAATGCGAGATTACGCTCTGACACATTGTTCACAATTGCAATTAATCTTCTAAAAATCTCTTTCCAGCGGTTTACTTCAAGATTTACTTCAAGCAATGAGATCTTGGTTCACCTGATCTATAGCTGTGTTTGTCTGTGATAGATTTCGCCAGGTATCCATGTTTGTGATGTGTTCAGCAGACCTCTCAGTCTGTCTCAAATGGGCTGAAAGATTTTTCCAGTTATTGAACCCCTCCCCACTTAGCTGCTCCCTTCTGGGGATCCTTCAGGACCAGTACTGTCCTACCTTTGGTCAGCCTACCTTTGGGACCCACCATTCAGGGTGGGTCCCATTCATTATCTGCTGGTTCATCTGTGCAGCTAGGTGCTCATGGAGTGAAGTTAGCTTCTTTAACCAGTAGGCATGGATCATGTCCAGTTCATGACTGTTCTTGATGGTCTTGTTCAGGGAGGGTGTTGTGGTCTCTTCTCAGGTCCACTAGCCACTGAACACTGGTGTTGTGTGATGCCTCTTTCTCCCATATGCTCTTCCAGTATTGTTTAGTCTCCAGCCTTGGTGGATCTACTCCCTTGTTATTACCCTGCCACTGAGAGTATACCTTGGATGGTACAGTGGAGAACATCTGATTTATTTTCCTGGCTTCTATTTCTTTGGTGTACCTCTTCAGGCGGGTGGCCAGGGCTGTGAGTCTTTGCTTGGCAGTCTCTAGGGCCTCAGGTATGGACAGCTTGTTGTACTTCTCTGGTAACCCTTTCTTGCTTTTGCCTTTCTGTAGTTCCAATATCTGACTAACCTCTTTGCCTCCAACCTCCGTCTCCAGACTTTCAGGAGGTACTTCACTTAGTCTTGGTAACCGGCGGGGGTTCCAGATGTTCAGCTTAGTTATGATCTTCAGTTTCAGGTCAGTTGCTCTTGCATTCAGATCGCAAGGGCTTATTGGGGCTTGGTACCCAATCTCAGGGTTTGGGGACGATGACATCTCCCCCCTGACCTGTTGTCTTGGCTCCCCAATGCCGTAGCATTTGCATTGTATCTCGTCCATCTCTAGTTATGAGAGCAGTTGCTTCTTGCAAATATTGGAACATTGAGCTACCAGTTGTTTCAGTGTTAGTGTCGATGTTGGGTTTCGGTGTATCCATAGGTCCCATTACCACCAGGCCCCACAGGTGGTGATGGGTAGACCAGTAACCTGACGGACTATATATCTATATCTATATCTATATCTATACAGCTGTACAGGGACCACTCCACTCTGTATCAAGGGGTTCCTGTAGAGGGTCATAAAAATCCAAAAAGGGCCACTGTAACCTAACAAAAGTTTGAGAGGACCCTTTGAGTGTGTAATTTTTTCTAGATTTAAGAACTATGTAACATCTCTGACCCATTGGGAAAAGGATGTAGAAGCCCGTTACTTCCATTTTGAAAGGATCAAACATCTTGCAAGGAGTGTAGTAAAAGCTATGACCTCATAGGTTTTGTTTGGTAAGGGAGCATGGAATTCCTTTGATATTATACCAAAGAGGGCACAGACTGAGTCAAGGTCAAGTCGGATTCCATTCATCTTGCTGAAAGCTTTGAAGATACCTATCCAGAAGGTGGATAGATTTGGGCATAGCCAGAACATGTGCATTAAGTCTGCTGGCTGGCCTCTACATTGAAGGCATGAGGGTTCAATGTTCGGATAAATCTTTGCCAACCTAGCAATCACTCTGTGTTCCACTTCCAGTTGTATTAAGCCATGTCTAGCAAATGTAGACAGAAGTCTAAGACAAAGTCCCACTGGTCATCTGTTAAAACTACTCCAAGATCCGAGTCCCAGGCCCTTTTCAGATGTTCAATGGAATGTGGATTGATGTTGTTAATGAGCTCATAGACCTGAGATATCAGTCCTTTGCGGTCTGAATTGAATTCAAGGATATGCTCAACGTGTGACTTTATGGTCTTATCTGGAAATGACTTAAATCTCTTTTGTACAAAGCTCCTAATTTGTAGGTAATGAAAGAAATGGTTATTAGGTAAGTTGTAGTTTTGAGATAATTAAGAGAAAGATGCAAATATGTCTTCTATGTATAGACTGTAGATTGCTCTAATCCCCTTACCAGAGCATAAGGTAAATACAGGGTCTGTACAGGAGGGGATGAACATCTAATGGATCATCTAAGGGTAGAAACTCTAGCCCACCCTGATGTATACCTTTAGTCCTCACAAAGTCGCAGTACTATCGCTAGGGGCTCAATGGCCAGTGCAAACAAGAGAGGGAAGAGTGGGCACCCCTGTCTTGTCCCCCTTCCAGGAGGGAAATAACCAGACTGAGTGTTATCAGAGATTACAGCTGCAAGGGGGGAGGAATAAAGCAACTTGATCCAGGCAATACATTTGTCTTTAAAACCAAACTTTTTGAGGGCAAAAAATAGATATCTCCACTCAACCTGGTCAAAAGCCTTCTCAGCATCAAGTGAAGTCACCATCTCTGGGCACTTCGACTGGGCCAAGTGGATAACATTGAATACTTTTCTTAGATTTAACTAAGAGTGCCGACCTTGAATAAAGCCCGTTTGGTCGGGAAAAACAATATCTGGAATAACACTCTCCAGGTTCACAGCTAAAACTTTGGATAACACTTTAAAAATTACATCTAGCAAAGAGACAGGTCAATGCGACGTTCATAACAGTGGATCATTATCCTGCTTTGCCAGCAAAGAGATAGATGCCTGTCTCAAAGTAATAGGAAGATAAATATATTTTTTAAAAAGGGAGCTGGTCACGGTCGACACCAAAGGCTATATTTGGTGTCACTCATGGCCAAGACCGAGACAAGTCTGAGTATGAACACCGAAAAGTCCATGAAAAGTCTGAAACCATTAAAAAAAAGAGGTCCTGAGTCCGAGGCTGAACTCGAGAGCCACCATCCACAATAATGTAATTTTATACTAAATTTGTGCTACGAGTTTGTGAGTTTACTATGGGAATTACTATTGTGCTGCTAATCCATATACATTTACTCTTGCTGTAGTTTAGGTGTTGCTTTGTAGTTGATTTTAGATCAAAGTCAATTCAGATTTGAACCTTCAGAATTTAACATATATGTACATGTCTACGCCACATATGTCAGTCTGGATAGAAGACAGCACAGAATGTCATTTAGCATACGAATACAACCATGAGTATATCCTGATGGCCTGGCTCACTTTGTAGCAAACATTGTAAGAACAATATATGTTAACGTAAATAAAACAAACCATGCAGCAGAGATGTAAACATAAAAATAAACAAACCATGTAACAGAGTTGTAAACATAAAAGAAAAACATAAACTTGTGAATTTTAACAACAGCACAATAGTTACCCCTCATTTGTTCTGTTTAGTTGTGAGGTGTGAGTGCAGGTAGTGGGCATGTAGTACAGTAATGTGTTTGGGTGGGGTTTTCTTTTTTCTTTTTCTTTTTAATCCTTGATTGTAAAGTGGATTTTATGTAGTTCTTTTTCAGCTGTCCAGGTTCCACTTGCCAGAAGTCTGTCAAATAATTAATTAAATAACCTCATGTGGCGTGTGTTATCACAGCAATAAAATCCAGAGCTCAAGGACATTCAAAGGTGAGCATTAGGAAATGTCTTTATTCTCATAATGCATTGTTTATGTAACTGATTTTTTCCTATTTTAAAACATTCATTCATGTTAGTCTTGAAAGCTCTGTGATCTACCTGTCATTGTTGCAGAACAAAGTGGTTTAACTGGACGATTCGGAAAACCCTCTCCTTTTTTTTTTAACATTTTATTTCACAGTTGTCGACTGTATGTTTGTGTCTGTAAAACATTGATGTAAGGTTACTTATCCACTAATCAAGTATAGATCAATCTTTTATTCCTGAAGGAAAGTTTATGAGAATCTCAGTGTTTCTGCGTACAACATGAAATTAATCTAAAAGTCAGACAGTCTTACATCATATTACCAACATTTACCCAGTGGTTCCTCTGTATAAAATAAAACAGAAATGACCGCATTTATCGAGTGGTGCCTCTGTATAAAATAAAGCAGGAATATCCATATTCAGAGGGTGAAACCTCTACATGTAGCTTGGTTTGTACAATGATGTCATGGTAGTGTTCATTACAGTGTATGCCATTTTTTTCCCCAATGAATATTATGAGAGAGGGCAAGAAACAAAGAAAAGTATTAAAGAAAGCACAGAAGATCATTATTTGATTGGCATGTGCTTGCAGTCACTGATTCATTTCCTAAGAGACTGTGTAAACTGGAGGTGCATCAGCTGGTTTGTCACGCGTCAGATGGTTGTTATTTATCACCTCCTGATGAAAAAACAAATTAACATTCAGCAAGATCCTGGCCCCTCACTTCCTTTGGCTCTGCAGTACACTTTTTGTAATTTCCTCAGAACTGATTACTGTTAATGGACATAATAGGACAATATTTCATATTACTTCATATGTATTCTCAGAACATTTTGAAGTTAAAGTACACTTACGTCATAAGCATGTGGGTAGGGGTTTGGAGTGGGCATTGTGACTGTAGCATATTGACCTGGGATCTGAATGTGTGATATCTGTATAGAGACAAATAGAATAATTCACAACCACATGTCCAATAAAACCACTGGCTATAGAAAACAGCCAAAATCACTGACAGTGCTTTCTAAAATTAAAACATTTCTGACATAAATTTAGGTTTGAAAGCAAGGAGATGCAACCTCAGGCTTGGCACGGCAAGTGGCTTTGCAGGCAAATGCTGAAACTGTGATGGAAATGACGAACTGAAGGAGTGAAAAAAACAGTAACACCCCTGAGACACCATTCAATGTGCTCTGAAATGAGATTGAATAAAGAGGACATACTGTCTGAGAAATACAGAGAAACATGCAGGAAACTTGGAAAAATGTTGTAAAATAAAGTAAGAGTACAGTAAAATTGAAAGTACACACCGAAAGTTTACTACGAAGCTGATAGCAATCATATTCGTAACAGTAGTGATAATAATGTTGAAGAACCATGTCCAATGAAAATAAAATCACGCTTATCCCTGCTGTGATGGTGCTGAAAATGTTCATGACCAGAGAACCCTTCACCTAAAAGGGAGAAAAGGAACAAATGACATAAGGCCATAATAAGATCATTTTAAAATATACCATGTACACATTAGATTTGGCTTAAGTTGTTGACTGAGTTGTATGAACTGTACTGTAAAACCTCCAGCCTGAAAAATGTAAATGTAATCTAAAAATGTACTGAAGAGTTTCTGATACACAACTGAACAGACAAAGAACTCAACATGACAAACATATCTCTGTAAAACTGATATCTTTTATTTTTCTCTATATTTAGGAACATAATGGTGGTAAATGCATCATGAATACTCGCCAGGCACTTGTTGAGATTGTTCTCTGCAGCAACACCAAGTGATCCAGAACTGATATACTGAGGACAGTGGAAAAAAAGAAACACAAAAAGCAAGCAAAACCTTTTGGGTCAACAGCTTAATGTGAACTGTTTATGAAACCTTAGAATGGGAGAATGTAAACCTCTGCAAAACAATGTATAGATGGAGACATGCCTTAAAATGACCGAAAAAATTTGCTTTGATGTAAAGTAATAAAGATCTTACAATGAGACAGCCCCAGAAAGCAACGCCGCTGTAGGAAGAGATAGATGGGCCATGAACTGCCAGCACAATCCCAAACAAAAGCATCATCACACCAATCAGAATTTGTACAGTCTGTAGAAAACAAAAGACAAAAATAGTCTTTGATATCTTTTTACATGATTGTACAAGAAACAGATTGACTGTAGTTTACTTAAAAACTCTTTAATTTACATTTGGAAAGTTGCGTACATTTAAAGTACTCATTTCTGCCATATTCAGATGGCAACAAACATTTATGAGCGCCCTCATATCAAGCTAAGTGTCATAGCTTCACAGCACTTTATTTAACACTGATGAGTTTGGTCTTAAAAGTTTTCTTTGAAAACGAATAAGGATAATGTATGGTAAGTTCATTTTGAAGCTTCATTTGAAGTTCATTTGAGGCATTTATGTTTCAAAGTATAGAAGCTGCATGGAGTAGGTTTAAGTGTAACCTTACCCCTAATGCTTTTGGCTCTCCCCTCAGAAATTTGGCAAGCAAAGTGGGGACTCTTGGAGAAACACCAGTTACAGGTGTGGTTGCTGTGTGCTGTTGTGGGTATACGTGGGTGACCACCACGAAGCCATTTTGTGTTACAACTGATCCAGACATCTCCAAGGAAGGATGTTTATATGTCCTGTTGGAAAAAAAACTTTTTGTTTATTTATTTTTACCATCACGGAGAACATTGAGGCCAAAGATATGGTTCATGATTGCAAAGTCAATTGAACACAAGCGTGCATGCACCCAAGCACACATGCAAACACACACATGCACACACACATGCGCCTACAAACACAATGCCTCTTGGTTCCCATTTCCCAAACATAATTTTCAATCATTTTCCAAATGTGGGCTTTATTCAACTACAGAACATGTTTTACAATGAACAGTCACAGTCAACTGTAAAGCAAAGCAGTTAGATACACGTGACAGTGAATTGTCCAGCCGGATGAACTCCCCATTACAGCAGACTTCGAACCACACTAAAAGGACTGCACAGAAGCTTTTTTGGATCATTAGGCAAGTTTTGACTCCCTTGACTAAGACATTGAAATAGAAAAAAGTGTATAAAGTGCCAGATATTCTGAAATCCTTGAAAGTGTGTCAGTGTCTGGTGCTTTATCACATTTGTACCATATAGCCTTGTTATGTGCGGCGCACTGTGTGTTTCATTTGTGCGTCTTGTTTCGTTTACGTCTCTCTTTCTCTACCCAGGTACCCAGCTGTGCCGCGAAAGGCTGTCAGTCCATCTCGCCTGATGTTAGGTCCCACCTCTCCGCGCCAGCCTGGCCAACCAGCAACGGAGTGCCCCTTTTCGGCTTGGCCAACCGGACGCGGAGCGCCAACATTTAAAGAGGCTAGATGTGCTGTGTGTTAGATTTCGGTCTCGTTGCTTGCATTTTGCCTTTCGTGTGTTTTCTGCTATTATTACAATTTTGCCATTCTGTGTTCGACCCTGAATTTTCGTTTATTAACTTTGTTTGTGGATTGCGCTCTGGCTTTGGTGTTTTGGTTATCGCGGGGAGAAGGGAAGGTAAGGAAGGGGATCCCCGCGGTGGTGATCAAACTGTATAGGATTAGGTTAGAGGCGGGTGCCATTCTTGTATTTTTGTTACTAGATAGTTAGTGTAGTCAGGTTTCCTTTGGCTCTGCCACCTTTTTGTTTTGTAGTCTAGTGTGTGTTTTTCGGTGTAGACATTTAGGGTGTTTTTTGTTTTACTAGTTTCATTTCTTTGGCAGCGTCTGGCGTCCTCTCCCACCTTCGTGTGTTTTTGTGTGTGTTTGTAAATATTTTGTAAATATCACTTTGTAAATATTCCAAATATATCGTGCAGTTTCTTTTACACTGATTCCCCGTGTCCGTGTTTTCCTCCCCCAGCACACCGTCCCAAAAGCAGCACAGGTGGTGGGTTCCTTTATGCTACGTCCCCCCTACATACCTCTATAGACACCACACTACACCGGGGACGCAAAAAGCCTACTTATTCCACAGACAGATCATAGTCATGTAACATTATTATTACAAACATATGGATATTTTTGCATTTGACATTGTATGAGGAGCACTGTCAACTATTAATTTAAAAAGGTCATCTGCAAAATTCTAAAGAGCAAGTAAAGGCGTCACAAGAATCAGGGTTGAAAAGCCTAATAACAAAAACCATGAACACTGAACCAGACGTAATAATGTTATTATGAAAATCACCCGTAATTAAATGTTATTTCCTCAGGTTTCTTTTTTTTGTGCCTCAGCTGGCAGCTGCTGAATCTTATAGGACTGTGTCTTTGTTTGTATGAAGTAGGAGCAGTCTGCTTTTATCAGAAGGAAGTTTTTGAAATCTGGGAAACATTACACGCTGACATTTGATATTATTTAATAGGGGTGTGCAAAAACATCGTTTTCGTCCGATTAGATATCGATCTGTAAATTGTATGGATCAGTCTTTTAAGCCGATGTGCATTTCCCCCCGGTTTTCTAGGTTAATTTTCGCAATGGCTAAACATAGCCAGAGAGTCAAATAGACGGGCTCTGGCATAGCCTAACTGGCCGATTAAATAAATTAATAGGCTGGTTGGTCCGAATACGGAACCGCGTTTGTCAAATTCCCGCTTATGTGCGGCGCTACTTCATTGCACCATCACTTGTTTTTTTTGTTTGTTTGTTTGTTTGTTTTAAAAAACTGACCGAGGGATGTATGCTTTGACATTTCGGAGTCGTACTAATATGCGGAATCGAGCCAAAGCGCACGGCTGTTGCTGTGGAGTGCGCACGGCGTGCTTTTGATCTCGCGCAATCACATGACAAACACTCAGCGAATCTCTCATTGTCGAAACAGCGAAGGCAAAAACCTCTTTCAGAGCACAAAAAACAACTTTGGACTGAAAAGAATCGCTGAAAATAAAAATGGGCAAGTCTAAAAGTCACATGTCATGTTTCACAAGGATTTTAACTTAAAGATATGTGCCAAAACATAAATTAGAGTTCGTAATTAAACTTAAATATAACCAACAACTTAAATATAAATTTAAATTATGCAAAAGTTTGGTTTTGCCTTCGCTGTTTCGACAATGAGAGATTCGCTGAGTGTTTGGTCATGTGATTACGCGTTACGCGAGATCAAATGCCCGCCGCGCGCACTCCATAGCAACAGCGTGCGCTTTGGTTCTATTCCGCATCTTAGCACGACTCCGAAATGTCAAAGCAGGCATCCCTCGGTCAGAGATGAAAAAAAAAGAAGTGATGGTGCAATGAAGTAGCGCCGCAGATAAGCGGGAATTTGACAAGCGCGTTTTCGAATTCGGACCGACCAGCCTATTAATTTATTTAAGACCTGACTGGTTCTTCATTTAGCCTATTTTCAAGCAATTTAATTTGACAGGCTTGGAATGTAAAGCGACATACATTTGATGTAGGCTAATGTCTTTATTTAATTAACAATAGCAAGCTATTTGTTTTCTTTTATTGTTGTAAACTATGTTCAGTTCTCAAAGTTTCAGTCCATTCGTTCATTCGCGCTGAGAACCTTTAATAAAATACATGTGTTGGATCATAGCGTTGGTGTTTTGTGTTTTATTGCTGTTTAAAGATTTTTCACATGAAGGACTCATAAGCGCCACTCAAGGTGAACTTGGTGTTTTTCCCGAGTTGCAGAATCGCGGCTTTCCATCAAGACTCTCCTTGCTTTAAAGTTTAATTTCTGCGTTAGGCCTACATCTACTAGGTAGGCCTACATCATTACATTATAAAGAAAGTAGTTGCATCTGAAGCAGGATATATTTTAAATGCCTCTTGCAATCCCTTTCCCAACAGAATTCTTTTGATTTCAGAAAATCTTTCTTTCTTGATTTCAACAACTCCAGGAAAATTTGTAGCGGATGAGGCAGTAACGTTCCCAGACTGTTATCTTCCCATGTTGTTGTGGATTAATTTATCACACGGCTTGGTTGCATACTCGATGCTGATTGGTCAATTACGAAATTCAACGGTCTGTTATTTCTGAATAGCAGACTCCTGCTATGAATAACAGACATTGCTATGGAACTGTTTTTGTTGTTGTTGTTGTTTTTGGGGTTTTTTTAAGCGGAAGCAATGAAATCATTTTTACATCGATAGTAATTTTTCAGTCAATATTTTGTGTCAAATTATTGATTTCTTTACTAAGTAGTCGCGTAATAAGCGGGATAATGTACAGCGAGCCGCATACAGAGGTGGACAAAGTACACAACTCCATTACTTGAGTCAAAGTATACTGTAGATCAGGGGTCACCAACATGGTGCCCGCGGGCACCAGGTCGCCCGCAGGGACCACATCAGTTGCCCGCAGGCCAGTTCTAAAAATAGCACTAATCGCCAACGAGCTCAGTCTAAAATTGTATTTAATTGTGTTGTGTTTATTTAAGTCTGTTTCCTACCTTGTTGAATCATTCTGAATAATTATTGTGATGAATCATTAACATAATCAGTGTCTTCACGTAGAATATCATTAATAATAATATAAAATTAAAGGTAAACCGTGCAACTTTGTTCTTTCAGAAGTGTGTTATCAAACTGGTAGCCCTTTGCATTACTCAGTACCCTTGAAGTAGCTCTCAGTTTCAAAAAGGTTGGTGACCCCTGCTGTAGATACTCTTGGTCAAATATTACTCCAATACAAGTGAAAGTTGTTCAGTCAAATTTTACTTGAGTTAAAGAACTGGAGTACTTGCTTTTAAAAATAAAAAGTACATTTTTCTTTTTAATGTCAACACATTGTTGCATTGTTGTATTGATGCCACAAGGCATTTTACAGAACCTAATGACTCTGAAAAAACCTACTGAATGCACTGACTTGTAGAACCTGTGGATAAAAAGCTTGTGGAATATGCTACAAAGCCTATAGAAACACAACTGAATCGACAAAAGGGCAGCCATTGTCGTTTTAATTTTTTTTATTTAAGACCGTAGCCTACCTCCCGACCCCACACCTGCAAAACAGCATGGCACTGTTCTGACACAGCTCTGGCAGTGTGTGTGTGTGTGTGTGTGTGTGTGTGTGTTCTGTAAATCAGAAACAAGTAGCCTATAGTTTTTTTATTATCTTTTTCATCATCATCATCATAATCATCATGATTAAGCAAGCTTACAAGTTCAGTGTTTAAAAAAGCGAAATTGAGAACCTGACCATGGAACATTTAATGTTTACATATATTTCTGAAAGGATTTTAGTCAGTAACGTTAACACGGCATTTTAGCTAGGCAGGCTATTAGTATGCGCCAGCAGTGGATTCACACAGGACCCGGTGTTACGTCAAAACTGGTTTCCAAGCTAACGGGTGCCCATGCGCGTTCACTGTGTCAGCATCAGCGGTTGTGGTCTGCCTCTGTCACCAGAGTCGTCACACATTCACAAAAATATTAGTCGCGATTTTCAAGTCGCATCTCATATCTACTGTGGCGAACATGATTCAATTCTATAAGTGAGCGGTGAGCACTACATCACATCCACCTTCAAAAAAAGTTAGGTGGATTTAACGCGTGAACGTGTACAGGAACCAGTTAGCTTGAAAACCAGTTGAGAAATAGCCTAACATCGGTCCCAATACGACAATTTGCTGGGCAAATCCATAAAAATCCAGTGCAGCACGCATTTTGAACTTGACTGACAGTGTAGGAGTAGTTTACTGTGACTGGTTTTTCTCCTGTGACGAACACAATATATCACAGTTTAGAAAATAAAATTCGTTCGCTGACTTCAAAGCTATGCTTCAAGGTAAAGAGTAACGAAAACCTTCATAGAAATGAAGTAGAGTCAAAATTACAATATTTGTCTTTCAAATGTAGTAGAGTAAGTTTCCAGAAAAATTGATACTCAAGCACAGATATTCGAAAACTGTACTTAAGCACAGTACTCAAGAACATGTAGCCTACTTCGTTACTGTCCACCCCTGGCCGCACATTATCCCTTACTTATTACACGGTTTTGTCGAATAGGCTACTTGATTCTGATTGGCCAGTTACGCAATTCTACAGTCTGTTATTTCGAAATAGCAGACAGCTGCTATGAATAACAGACCGTTATGTGGAAGCAGTTCTGTACACTGACTTAAGCGATAAGCGGTAGTGATAGACCTTATAGTAATACTGTTACCAGTTGTAACACTGGCAACAACTGTGTTTCCAGGTGTGTCAACTGCAAAGCCCCGGCAAGAAAGAAACGTAGACATAAATGGGAGCAGAAACGTCAACATCAATATTCCAAAAGAAGTCTTTGTCTCACTTCATCATTAATGGAAATCTTCAATTTAACGTGAATTAGGCTATAATGCGGAGTAGGCCAATCTTTAGAAGGCTACAGAGTTTACGTTGCGTTGGGCGCAGTTCCAACCGTAGAATCTAAAGGACCTTTTTAGCGGAAGCAATAAAACAATTTTTAAATCAATAAAATCATTTTAAGTCAATTTTGTGTCAAATTATTGATTTCATTAGTAAGTGGCCGTGTACACGCGGGATATTTTTACAGCGAATCGGTTATTATTGTGGATCGGCTCTCTCTAGCCTACGTTATTCCTTAGGCTACTTAATATGTTGTAGCCTATTGGCGATGTAGTCACATGAAATTCATTGTTTTCAAGCACGTAATTTTATGACACGAAATTATGCATCCGGTATGTTTTGTTTGACGATTCAGCGAACGTTTTTTCTTACCTGATGAAGTTAGGTCGTCTAAATGATGTTTTCAGTGGTGTAGTCTACGTGATACGCAGGTCTACGCCCTAGCCTACCCACTAAGAAAGGCTCAGGATTTCCGTATACCCACTTAGAAATGTGCAAGAGTACGTATCAACATAGTTTTGTGACAGTATTTGCACATGCGTTAAAACAGCAAACTGTACTAACGTCGCCGATAATGAATAATAATAATAACAAATTTCATATCGCCCAATCAGACAGCCCCCATTCCCCATCCCTCCACCTCACTCACCCTGAACACCTGTTGCCAGATGCCTACACCGGGCAGAGGGAAAAGGCTTTGGGTAGATTAAATTTGGGCTACTTTTCACAATATTGGACGGTTTTTGTTTTCTGACAAATACTTGCACATTGTAACTAAACAAGTTATTATCCAATAATAAATACAGATACAATATATATTACAAAGTTGTATGTTTTCACTTACTTTCGTTTCTTGATAATATTTAATGTTAGCCAACTGCACTGAAGCATCGATCTCTGATAATGATACGTTCTAAAATCAAACGTTGCCTAGGCTACCATTAATACATCCCGCCGCGCCCTCAGTTTTTGAAGTTGGATAGCTATGTCGAAGTGGGGAAAATACAAAAGGTTTTATAGGAGGGAGTGGGGGACAGATATTGATTAAAAAAACATGGATTGCACCTGTTCCACAAGATTCGTCAACTCAGCGATTTGAAAGATCATGCTGCCACTAAAAGGCACAAGATTAACTGTCTACTAGCATTGATGTTAGCATTAAGTCGTTTACAAAATCGACAGCCTCTGGTGAGCGAAGCACGATCAATGATGACCAAAAACGCAGAGGATAGCTTCAGATTTCAACTTATGTTGCTTGCCATACTTTCATTAATGCTGTGGACGAGCTGTCGGATGTACTGCAAGATGAATTCGGAGAATTTAAAATGCACGGAACTAAATGTAGCCTACTGCTGTCTTTAAGTCTGTCCTGGCACTTCAGAGAGGAGTTAAGGGAAGATACCGGTGAGTCTCCTAACACTCTTTACCTGGACGAAACCACCGATGTGTTTAACGAAAAGAGCATTTCATGCAGGCCAATTGTTGCTGGTTTAACTGACTGCGAGTGACAATTTGAGACGGGGCGGGGGAAATTTGGTCTGAATACATTTGACTATTAATGACCAGTATGTAGCCTACTGTTTATAACTAATTATTGGGCGAAACTCGGGAAAAAATGGCCGGGTTCTGTTGAGCAATTTTCATTGTGATTCTCATTTAACAGCAACAACAAGGTTTATTTAGAGCCCAATATCACTGTTGAAAGTCTCAAGGGGCTTTACATGCCCAACACAAACGAAACAGGACAGCACTCCCTGACTAAATCCTCATAGTGGGCAAAACAAAACTCCCCCAAAACCCAGGAAGACACAGAAAGTGGAGACCCCTTCATGGCCAGACAGGTGTGCAATAGGTGTTGACCCAGTGGGCAATTACAAGTAATACAATCATAATGCGAAATGTTATGTTCCCCCTTTTGTCCAGGGGGGTAAGGGAATGTTACAATAAATAACTGATTAAATTAAGTAAAGGAGTGTCCCAAGCACACCACCATACAACAAAAATCAACTTAAGAGGATAGCAATTGAATTTATTATCACACTTGATATCAGGAAGCATCAAACAAAACAAACAGAGACTTCAGGAGGGGGAAAGGCCAAAACAACAAACAAAACAGTCTAGCTACGAGGAGTGGACTCTAACTTACCTACCGTTAAAAAGAAAACAAAATTAACAACACAAACCAACCTCACTCCCTAACTAACCAAAAAACCAGGAGAAAACGGTTTCAAACAAAAAGGCACCCAACCTCCCTACAGGGCTTCCCACACTATATACAAAGCTATATACAGATCTATATACAATACAGAAAAAAAGAACAAATAGTAAACAAGAAGCAAATAAAGCAATAACAACTCATCAACCATCAAAACCAAAAACCAACAACCAACAACCAACACAGTCTCAGCCAGGAGAAGGAACAAAAGGTCTCTGGTGAAGAGGACAGGCTTGTTTATATCCCCTGGCCTCTTTCCTCTCAGCCAATGGGAGTGCTGTTTGACAAATAGACCCTCCCTCGTTTCCATGGTGCTTGACGACCTGTTAAATGGAAAGAGGGAGGAGCAGAGAGAAAGAGAGAGGACACAACAGTACAACAGTAACACATATACAACAGTAAACAAAACACGAAATAAAAACATAAATACGTCTCAGGACGTAACAAAAAGAAAACACATTAGTAGACAAAATGATTGCATACTATGGTCACGCGCCGTCAGCTTTTTTTAATTTATTTTTATTTAATTTATTCACAAAACAAAGATAACAAATGCAGGACGATGGGAATTGTGATGATGAGGAGGCTGACAGGGACGGATGAAGAGGACGGAGAGGGGTAGACAGCCACGCTCATACACGACATTCATACATAAGCATAAGAGACACACACATGCAGAAGATGAGGGGGGAAAGGAGACCATTAGTGGGGTAAGATGAGAGCCACGTCTATGCAGCGAGAGACAGACAACAACCACTCACATAGACAGAGGAGAACAGGTTAGTTATAGACAACAAGATGGTCGAGACAGCAGGGCCAGCCCAAGCCTTTATGGGGCCCTAAACAGAATGTGATTTAGGGGGGGCCCCCCACAACCTCGGTGCCACCAATACCATTGACTATTGTCAACGCTTGATCATTCGCACACCTGCTGTAAATCTAATACACCCATTATCAATTTTATTAGTTGTAGCTTTGTTGCTTACATCATACCAGTGTCAGCCTGGCATGTTTTTACCCTTCTATGGTTTTTAATCTTAAAAGGTAGCAAACTCGCAAGAGTGGTCTGGTGTTAATTTGCACTTTAAAATTCAAAGTGATACAGTAGTAAGTAGGGCTGTATCGAATGCCATTTTTTGCCAGTTGAATTTTAGCCAACCCTTTTCGAACAAAGCTTCGAATGTCTGTGACGTGATATCATCATTTTGGCCTGTTGTTTCGGGATGCTCTATTTTCTACTCAATAACATGAATAAAGAGATGATGAATATGAGAAACTGCAAGTCACAAGACTTTTTTTTAAGTCTAACACTCTTTAATAGACTCTATTTACATCATTTAATCCAGAGTTCGCTGTCTTTCCGGTGTTGACGGTTGGCATTACTTCCATAGCTGAGGATGCAAAACATTCACAGATAACACAGTGATTATCTGTGCAGTAGGCTAAACTAAATTTAGACGTAAGTAACGATATTGTAGGCCTTAGTTTACTAAGATAGCCATCTTATGAATTCAGAAATAAACTTATAGTTTTCAGATGGCTTCCCCAGTTTGTTGTTGAGTGATGGTACAGGAGTTTCATCTTGCATATATGGCACTCCGTTTTTTAAAGCATCATCAGTAATCTTAAAATACTTCCGAAACAGGGATTTTTTGGACATTTTCTGTCCAGGACTAGCATTAACTCCCCCAAGCCTACACTGGCTAATGTGATGAGCCTCATCAAAAAGTTTAGAGAAGAGACCCACATTTCAATCAGCAGCTTGCAATCGACCATACTCTCAATCGGGGGTCAGCTGACAGATGCTGAAAATTCACTGCAAGAGGTGGACTCAAGAACTACTACTTTAGAGAGTCTTTGTGCTAAGGTGGCTAAGAGCACTGCTAACTTGTGCAAAAGGCTGGATGATCTGAACTTCCGCAGCCACCGCCAAAACCTACGAGTGATAGGCATCGCAGAGGGTATGGAGGGACCACAGGTGACTGCATTTATAGAGGACTTCTTCAGTGAAACCCTGGGGATGCCCATCCAGCCAAACCAATTGCCTATCTAGCACCCAGAGAAGCCTAGCACCCAAACCAGTGGACCCCAAATGACCCCGGCCCATAATCGTATGGGTTAATCACGACCAGGTCAGGCGAGAAATACTTTGACTGTGGCGGAAGAAGGGCGAGCTGTATTTCCATAAGCACAGGGTGCACATCTTTCAGGACTGACCTACAGATGTTGCCTGTTGGAATGCTGCTTTCCAGGATGTCAAAGCAAAGCTGAAGAATGTCCCTGTAATGTGGTATGGTCTACTAATCGGGGAATCTAATCGGGGAATCAACCAATTAGAATGACTAACAAAAAAGTCTAAATGTTTAGTTTAGTTAATATTGCAGTTGTGCGCAATTGCTTAAAACATTTTCAATGCGCGTGTCCTGTCATCCCGACTGGTTAACGTAACCAGTGCCGCAAGAGACGATGTGATTGGTCACAGATACCATAGATGCTGATAGTGCAGCGCAATTTGGAATATACTTCTGCTTGCGCTGATAAAACAATAGGAAACTCTATCTTTAGCAAATTTTAAAGTGGTGTAAATTCTATTTAGAGATGCGTAAACGCTATTTCAGAAATGTAGGGGGTACGTAAATTCCATTTACGTGCGTTTAGCCTCCACTACAGCCCTGGTCACAGTCCTGGTCATGTAAAGCAAAGCAGTCAGATACACATAGTGCATTGTCCAGACGGATAAACTCCCCACTTTAGCAGACTCCGAAACACACTTAGAAGACTACACAGAAGGCTTTTTGGATCATGAGGCAACTTTTGACTCCTTACATCACTAAGATGTTGAAATAATACTAAAAAAAAGAAATGTACAAAGTGCCAGAAGATCTGAAATCCTTGAAATTGTGGCAGTGTCTGATGCTTTAGCATGTTTGTTTTGTACCATATACTTATTCCACAGACAAATAATAGTCATGTAACAGTATTATTACAAACATAGGAATATTTTTGCATCTGACATTATAGTAGGAGTACTATCAACAATACATTTAAAAAGGTCATCTGCAAAATTCTAAAGAGCAAGTAATGATGTCCAGACAATCCAGATTGAAAAGCCTGATAACAAAAACTATGAGCATTGAATCAGCGTTATCAACATTATTATGAAAATCACCTATAAGTAACTGTTATTTCTTCAGTTTTCTTCTTTTCTGTGCCTCAGCTGGCAGCTGCTGAATCTTAAAGGACTGTGTTTTTGTTTGTCTGAAGTAGGTGCAGTCTGTTTTTGTCACAAGGAAGTTCCTGAAATATGAGAAACATTACACACTGACTTTTGATACTGTTTTGGTGATGCTACTTCCATCATGCTTATTACAGGAGAATTGTGCAAAATAAACAACAAAGACAAAAATTAATGTTTAAGATTATCTTAAAAGCACTATACTCATGTGACCTAACTGTCATCATCTTTACATAGGAGTGCCTTATCCTTGTACACACATTAAGTACATAAATAATTTTTTGTAGTTGATTTCAGAGGAGGGTTCATAATTCAAATTTGACCTGGAATGTGTTTGTCTCTTCCAGGATTTCCCTTCTCACTTTACAGTTTGTGGGGTGTAAGGAATAAATGGTTTGCAGACCTGCAGTCTACATTCTTTTTCATAGTTATGGTTTTCTATCAGGGTGAGGGGTCTTCAAACCTACCTCTCCCCAGCTAGAATCTAAGCCAGAAGCTGTTCCTAAGCATATTTACACATTGCAGCATGGCACAACTGAAGTTTCAAACTTGAAAAAAAAGTTTAAGAGTAAAATTTTCAGACAGACCACCATAACCACAGCTACATGAACGTTGTTGTATCAGTAACTCAAAGAAATGTAACCATTACAGATTACAGATCCTCTCAAACTGTAACATGATTACCATAAGTAAGTACACATGTGCTTATCATATAGTTTTTTTACTTTTGTTTCTCACTCATTTTCAGAACATGAACCAGGAAAAGAACAGCCTGAAAATACATTTTTGTGAATGAGAATTGAAAAACAGAGGCTGTACAATACTCCTGTAGTTCAACAACATACAAACTACAACCAGAAAGGCTTTTCAAAGAACAGAATATTATCAAACATGCTTAGCGCATTACCAAAACAATTGCTTTGGCTTAATTTATCTTGCTCTCTCAACTCTGAAAGAGATAAATAAATAAATTACATTTTATTGGCAAAAGTCTCTCGAAATCTTTTCTGAAGTAGTGAAATCTTACCATGTACCACGGCTAGACTAGAGTGCGAGTGTTAAGATTTAACAGAAGAAGATTAAGTGGGCTCTATAAAATTTTTTTGGTAATTTATTTTTTGACAGATTTTGGTAGAAAACTCCAAGGAAGCAGCCTCCGTACTGCCAGGCACCGCACAGGTCTACTGTAGCAAATAGTAACAAAGATAAGGCAGTCATGGGTATTATTATATGGCCAAAAATTATGTTTAAATATTTTCCAAGTAATTTGTATTATTCGATTAGAAATATGTGTGCAACACAAGAAACAAAAATCCAACGAAGTAACCGTAATGCGATTAAACGAATTTAAACTGTAATTTATCATACAACTTCCTTACATGACAACTTCCTTGTTTTGTTTGTTCTGTTAGTTCTGTCAGTTACAGTCACAGTTGTAACGAACTGTCTCACTGAATTGGATAATTTCTGGACTGATTATTCCTGAAAAACGAGACAGAAAGAACCTCTAGCTGAAAGGTTGCATGGATAATAAACTTTTTTTTGTCTACTTCAGCCACTCAATCCTGATCCTGTCACATGAACCAGCAACATTTCATCGCTCAAGTCAGTCGTTCGTCGGCTGTCCTGAAATTTGAAGCCAACTTGGAGACGTCAGTTTAGGGGGAAAAAAACACCGATGATAATATGATTGCAACCGTCATTCGAAGATCTTAGTAGTTGTCCCGCTGGCGCAAAAAGGACAATTACAGGCTGTGGTTTGTTCAAGCAGTTTAAAAAATGTGTGTAGGGTCAATAATTCAACATGATGACTTAATGCGCCACGCAAGGTGAACTCGACGTTTGTCACGAATCAGGGGTGTACTGGGAAAGAAATTCAGTGAAATTTACTGCAACCCTAACGTACACAAAATATGCAAATGGTTATCACATGTTGTGTTATGTTTAAAGTGTTTTAAGGTGAGGGTTGATGATATACTATGTACAGTATATACAACAGTGGGTTACGGTTGAGGGAGGGGGGTGTAATTACATATTTATTTATTTATTGCAACCCTAACCTTCACAAAAAATCTGCAAATGTTTATCACATTTTGTGTCATGTTTTAAGGTAAATAACACTCGAGAAATTCTTACTGTTACTTCTTTTATTATCTGTCATAGAAAATGAAATAGCACAAATGTTACATTCTTACTAATTCTTACTTACTGAAAACAAATGAAAAGATGTCCTAAAATAAGTACAATGATGATGTCCTAAAATAAAAACATAACATTGCCTACATCTTAACTAATGTATTTTACTAATTAAACGTCCATCTTACCGCTTTAGTCTGCTCCTCGAAAATAGCGTTGCTGGCCACTTGAGGATGCTGATGCTCAAACAGTACGTCGAATGTTTTTTCTTTTTTTTTTTTTACATTTGGAAGCTTGTGCCTCTGATGCATTCTTCCTTTTTTCTCTAATTTTTCGGCCCCTCCTTTACCTTTTGACATTTTCTTCTCCATGGCTTTCGTTGGCCATCTCACCGCTGCGCGCTACTTTTGCAATAGCCTGGAATGTTAACACACATTAACTAACTTGGTTGTGGTTGGCCAGTGAGCCCAGTCCCGGAACGCGCACGCAGCACGCTTTCATGCGCACCTCAAACTACAGGCACACCGACGGGGCCGGATAAAACTTCATGGATTATTTGACGGTTCACCGGCCACCGGTTCGGCAGCCCACCGGGATTTGTCCCGGTATGCCCGATGGCCAGTCCCGAATTGTTCACGAATGAATATAAGAGCAGAACTAGACCAAAGCAACCGTACAGCTGCAGAATCGTGGCTTTCCATCAAGACTCTCTTTGCTTTAAATTCTCACGTCTAAGGTACGTGATATTTGAAGGAAAACAGTTGCATCTGAAATATATTTAAAAGTCTCTTGCAATCCTTTTTCTAACAGAATTACCAAGACATGTTTGATGATATATTATTAATTGTATTAATTGCTTAATGGTATGATTATTTAATGAACCTCAGAGAATCTGTCTGTTGATTGCAGAAAATATTTCTTCCTTAATTTCAAGAATTCCGGGATAATCTGTTGCAGGTGGGACAGTAACATTGCCAGACTGTTATCTTCCCATATTGTTGTGGATTAATACATTTTATGTAATATGTCGTACTGGCGATGCAGTCTCATGAAATTCATTGTTTTATAACACCTAATTATGCATCCACTACGTTTTGTTTGACAACTCAGAGAACGTGTTTTCTTACCTGACGAAGTTAGATAAATGATGGCGAGTGCAGTTACAGCGTTAAGAGCGCTGTGAATGTGCCCATGTGATAAATGCTGTATGTCACATTAAACATATGTGCGCCGTACTTCACACTCGTACGTGACACTCGTCAAGACTAGTGCAATCATGTAACATGCAGGCAAATTTGTTAGAAACGCAGCGAAGAGACCATATCTGTCATGTAACTACTGGTAAAACTGTTCATGGGAAAGCGATTGCTGTTGAGTAGCTCTATGCCTCAGACTAAACTGAGACGCTTGAAATACGACTCAAACTTGAAATATGATGATCAGTTTAAGGAACCTGATTTTGAGAGGTCAGTTGCCATCAGATTTAGCCAAACCTTAAATCAATACGAGTTTGATTTCGTTTATTGCAAAACACGTTTGAGTAAGTGAAGATGCAGTTAAATGATTGAACACTGTTTTCTTATACCACAATACCGCCGATCAGTACTTTTCACAACAGAATCACTGTGTTGTCACATGCGTCAATGATCAACTTAAAGTAATGTTATTATTAGCAACAATAAAATATGCGTTATCTGTTATTCGTGGTTATATATTGTCAAATAAGTCAAAAAAAATCTAAGAGATTAACTGAGAGAAAAAGTTAAATAAAACCAAGAAATCATTATTTTTTAAAGTTACATTTATTTGTTTGTTTGTTTGTTTGTTTGTTTGTTTGTTTGTTTGTTTGTTCGTTTGTTTGTTTTTGGACTCTGTGTCCTCTGTCAAGTCATCCATGAACAGATCAGTATCCATTTTAATGATTTTAAGACTTACTGTGTGTACATTTAAGAAAGTCAACAAAAGGAATAGAGAAAATAGATAATATGGTTTGACTAAGAGGATTTACATATGAATTTACCAATAAAACGATTTGATTTGGCTATTGATCTCTAATTGTGATTATCAAATTGTAGTCATTGTCCCCTTCTGGAGACCATCCAAGACAAAGACTTGGGTTTTGTGCATTTTCAGGTGCCATTCTTGCCCTGTTCTTACCCTGTTCCTTCTGCCTCTCATCAACAAGCTGTTTTCAGTTACAGAACTATAGCTGATTGGAATCCCCCCCCCCCTTTTTTTTTTGGTTAGTTGCACCATTCTCAGTAGACTCCAGATACTGGAGGGCAGCTGCTCACAGACGTGGGAGTGGTCATTTGTGCCTTTTTTGCCTTATCTAATGCTTAGTTAAACAGTAACTAAGTCAGTTAAGCACAGCAGTGTTAAGATCAGTAATTAAGTTAATCCATGTCTTCCTGCTTTGCATAACAAACCACAATAACGAAGTTCACCTTTTGTAAGAGGGATCTGTTTTCATGAAGACCAAAAAGAGTCATTCACTGATACAGAAAAAAAGTGTTTTCAGAGGGCATTAATTGAAAATGACTTTTAGAAGTCGAAGACCATTTGTAGGCATATTATGATATTACAAAAATAAGGAGCAGAACTATTGTCCACTTAACCTTCTTAATCATTGTTAATCATTGTTCAACAGGTAACATTTTGTAGAACAACACTTCACTGAACCTCTCTCATTAAACATAGATAATTTTTCCTTTTCTACACTTTTTTCTAAACTTTCCATACTAATAGCTGATGCAGATAATGTAATAATAATTAAAATGATACAATATTTCACTAAGTCATCTCCTGTTAAAGCAGAAAACCGAGCCTGATTTCTAGCAAAGGGAGGGTTATGGTGCATATACACTGCACTTGCCTGTACAGTGGTGCCACTGGTGCAAAATAAAGGTGTTTGTGTACTGGGAGCAAATGAGTCCTGCTTCATTTTTTTTTTTTTGGTGTTAATGTAAATCTTCAGTCACCAAGGTAAATAATAAACTAAGGGAATGGAGTACCACTTTCAAATCAGTGGACTCTAATGTCCACAAAAAGGCCAAGTACGACCTCAGAAACGCCATCAAAACCGTATAAACGGATTACATACACAAACTGGAATCACAGCGCGGGGGCTCAGACACCAGACGCAAGGACCGAGGGCCATCACCGACTACAAGAGGAGCTCAGGAGGAGTCATCAACACAACCCCACCCTACCAGATGAGCTGAACTTGTTTTTTACTCGCTTTGAGAGGGAGAACTCTGAGCCAACCACCAAAATGACCAACCATCCAAAGGACTACATACTGCAGCTGTCTGAGTCCGAGGTCCATAGAACCTTCAGGAGGGTGAAAGCAGGGAAGAAGTTGGCCCAGATGGAATTCTCCAACCAGCAGGCTCCTGTGTTCACAGATGTCTTCAATCCATCACTGCAGTGGTCTGTTGTCTCAGTGTGCTTCAAAGAGACAAGCATTGTGCCATTACCCAAGAAGACCAAGGTAAGAACAGGCCTCAATGACTATTGTCCAGTGGTTTTAACTGTCATAACCATGAAGTGCTTGTTGAAGTTGTTCATGGCTCACATACTGAGGGACCTAGGCCTGGGCACCCCCATCTACAATTGGATTATAGACTTCCTGATGGGCAGGCCTCGAGTGGTAAGGACTGGTAACAACACCTCATCCACTCTGGTCCCGAAGACTGGAGTGCCGCAAGGCTGCAGCCACAGCCCACAGCTGTACTCTCTGTTCACACATGACTGTACAGCTATACACAGCAACAACTGGATCATCAATTTTGCAGATGACACCACAGTTATTGGTCTGATAAGCTTCAACGAGATGGAGTACAGAAATGATGTAGCCCAGCTTATGCGGCGGTGCAAGGACAACAGCCTTGCACTGAACATCAGCAGGACTAAGGAGCTCATCGTGGACTTCAGGAACCACCGAGGGACCCACTCCTCCATCAGCATGGACGGGACACTGGTGGAAATCATCAGTTGCTTCTGTTTCCTGGGACTACAGATCTCTGACCACCTAGCATGGGCCCACAACACAGAGGTCATGCTCAAGAGGGCACACCAAGACGTCTGTCCGCTAAGGTGCCTTAGGAAATGTGGCATAAGCACATGATGGCTTATTGTGGCACCACAGAGAGCATTCTTATGAGTGGTGTCACTGTGTGGTATGGCAATACCACTGCGCAGGACAGGAAAGCCATCCAGAGGGTTATGAGGACAGCAGAAAAGATCATCAGGTGTGCACCTCCATCCATCGAGGAGATCTTTCGGACTAGGTGTAAGAACAAGGCCAGCTCCATCATACAGAACTACAATCACCCTGGGCACCAGCTGTTCTCCCCCGTGCAGTCCAGTCGCCGGTACAACAGCATTTGTACCAGGGCAAGCAGGTTCAAGACCAGTTTTTACCCACAGGCAGCGCACCTACTGAACCGTCAATCGCTCAGTTACTGGACTTATAATTACAGAGAGAACTCGGCTACATAGCATGCAGGCACTCTCACTGTGCTGTCCTGTACTGCGCTGGTCACTTTATCATTTTATCATTTGTCATTTTATTGCACAGCACTGCTCTGCTCACTTTATCATTATCATTTATCATTATACTTTTTCGTTATATTGTTACTTCAATACCACATTTTTTGCCATTACCACCTTATTGTTACTATTTCTTATGCTATTATTATCACTGTACTGCACTAAGTCACTTTACTACATTTTTTTTTTGCATCACCCTATATCTCTTACCTAGTCACATAACTCTTCTTAACCACTTTTTATAGTACTTATTATTGTTTAGTATTTATGTTTAGAAGTGATACCGCTGGAGTGAGTGGGGAGTAGGCATCCCATTGTACTTGTTACCAGGGTTATTATCGTGTAATAAAACTAATACTAAAACGAAAACTAATGGTTCTGAGACATTTTCATGAAATTAAATAAAATAATTTACCCAAAGAAAATGTAAAACTGTAAGGACCTACCTTGGTTAACCAATGGAAGTAGGCCTTATTATCAAGTGAAGAAGTCAAATATGTCAAGAAGGAAATGTATGAGTCCTGTATGGGACTATTTTGAATTTAATTATGAAAGCAGTACAAGCAAATATATGGCAAATTCAGGTAACAGCATCTATGGCATAGAAATCAAAGGAAAAATCCCACAAATTTTAAAGTTCACCTTCAAAGTTATCATCGATATGAATGCACATTATTCATGCAAAAAGGTGTAGTGAGACAGAGCATGAGTGACGAACTTACCTATATTGGTAGGGCTGACCATGAAGACCCATGTCATATTGTTTGCCTGAAGTAAATGGTTGAAATGTTTAATCATGCCCTTTTTTTATCTGTATTACCAAGCTTTCAGTCTGAAACAAATGAATCACATATGTTGGTTAAGTTTAGTCTTGATAAGCAGTGATAAGCAGATTATTTTTCACGCTGCACTAATCCTTGACTCTTTTTGTCCTTAACTAAAATGACTAAAACTGAAACTAAACTAAACTAAAATGAAATAGAAATGAGTCCATGAAGTAAAAACTTGTCACAGCCTGCACCTCATTTTGGACTTTTATTTTGAATTGTCTTGTGCCCCTGTTCCGTGTATGTTTCCACCCCTCACCTGATCCTGTTTGTTCCATTTATTAACCTCGTTTTCCCCTTGTTAATTTGCTCCAATCATGTTTGCCCTGTTTAGTTCTCCTCTTGTATTTAAGCCCTTGTGTTTGACCTGTCCTTTGTCTATCGTTGTTTGTGTTTGTATTCACTCTGTTTGGCTGCACCGTTTATATCCAGTTTTTGTTCCTGTTTATTTATCAGCATTTTGTAAATAAAGTCCTCCTTTTTTGTTACCACCGTCACTGTGTCTTGCGCTTGGGTCCAGCACCACTGCATGCCTGACAAAACTAAACTGAAAGTAATGTAACCACTGGTGAAACTACTGAAAACTAAACAGAAATTCAGATTGAATACAAACATATTATCAGAATAAAAACTAATTTGAAAATAGAAAACTATTATAACCTTGACACAAGGATAAAAAAGAACCAAAAGACAGCTTATGGAGCAAGACAGAGAAAGAGAGTTTCAGATACTTGAACCGGTCTAGAGAGTCTGCATCAGGGCAGCAACGACCACCAGAACAGTCAAAGGGGCATCGTTAACTCCAAGATCATACAATGTGGAGACAGAGCTGGGAACACTGAAGAAATGGAGCACAGCTTACTGCGCTACCGGAACCAGCCCAGCCCAACCCCAATGTGACGGTGAGCAGATCCAGGAGAACCTCCTGTCCATTAAGAAAGACCGGACTGGGAAAACAGACCATGTTTACTATAGTTAGACCTGCTGCGAAGAAAAGGGCAGAGTTTGAAGGTTCAGGCAGTCTACCCTGTCCTTCAGCTTAGGAAAAAATCACGCTGTTCATGTTTAAAGAAAATGTACAATACTGAAAATGTGTTTTGTTCTATTACCAGCTAGATAACATTTAAAAAAAGAGTTAAGAAATATGTTATTTATGATTAAAAGGGGGAGGCGTAGTTGAACCATGTCAGGGCACTAGGTATTGGGACATGATGGCATGCATAAGATAAATGTAAGGAGGGACTCCGCCATAATTTTATCAGATTCTGCAGCCAGTAACAAGAAATGGACACTTGACTAATAAAAAAGGAAGACCCAACTTTAGACCAGACTACAGCTAACGTAGTCTGCAAACCCACCTATCAAATTAGCCAGGTAAATAGCACATGTGCCTAATGAGATTTGACATGGAACAGACCTGATGTAGTTAAAGAATTGATTCTTGACTGTTCGAATTGATTAATTGACTGTTTAATAACAATAGCTGCACTTAAACACAAGCCTACTTGTTACTGATAATAGGCATGAGCATTTAAAAAAACTTTCCAACAGAAGCATATTTTTTGATAGTACTGAATGTTTGTATTGTTTTGATAATTATACTTAAAACATTGAATCTAGTATAAAAGGCTAGCATACACTCTGTTTTTTTACTGATGAGAGGGGGAGAACAAGAGCCTGTTAACTCCACCTAAATGCATTTATTTGGTCTCATTTGTAAAATATTTCAAATGTGTATATTGTTTTACTGATGAGCAAATATAGCTTCAAGCACAAATTTGGAACATTGTTTCAGTGAGGTCATTGTACACAAGAAATTTCAGAATGACTGATACATCTGTGAATGATATTGGCTCATTTGCGTATTAATTAGAAAATTAAGCAAATTATTGGCTGGTAGCGACCATGTTTTTTGACAAAGCAACTTTTCCTTCATAAATTAGACAGAGATCAGCGTAAGGGTTCTACATACCAAATTTTGTACCGATCAGCATAGTAGTTCAGAAGCATGAGTATTAAAAGTAAAAAGAAAAAAACTCATTATGTTACCGTTGTAATTTGATTGACACATAGCTCCGGTGTTATTTGACGTAGCGACTATTCCTTTGCAACGTAGATAAAGCATACCTCAAAGGCCCAAGAAGTGAAAGTTTGCCTCAGTTGATGTTGCGGGTCATGAGAAGAAGATTTTTAAGTATATTTTTCACGTATTAAAAATTGGGTAAAAAGTGGGTGCGTTTCAAGCACATGTGGATTGTGTGTTTACGGATTGCTTTCAAACCTGGAATATCCTGTCAGTGAGGCCTTGTCATTGTACACAAGAAATTTAAGAATGTTTGATGCAATGGTGAATAATTTTGGCTCATTTGCATATTAATTAGAAAATGAAGCAACTTGATTGGCCTGTGGTGGTCATGTTTTTTCATGTAGCAGCTTCTTCACAATTTAAATCAAGATTTGGTTCAAGATAACATGTCTTAAATTTCGTGCAAATCAACCCAACCGTTCAGGATGTCATTTTTTTCTGAAATCAGAATTATGCAAATTAGCTCAAAGTCCAATATGTCAGACTTGAAAGGTTCAAGAGGCAAAGTTGTTCCTTGTGATGAGGGAGACCTGTATACCAAGTTTTGTTACTTTCTTCAAGTTTTGTTACTTTCTTCAAATTTCGTCAAAGCTTTTGAAAATTTCAATCCAAGATGGCTGCCAGGTCATGTGACCTATGGATACCATATTGTAGACAACTGTTCAGCAGATGACCCTCTACCATCCTACCAAATTTGGTGACTTTTTGATGCACAGTTTTGGTTTTATGAGCAAAATTGGAAAAGTGGTAAAGGAATACTAATAAATATAGTCATAAGCGGCAATGGTAGGGGGCCTCGCACCACGGAGCAAGGGTTAGCTGAGGCACATCACAAAACGGGTCAGAGGAGTGGCTGAACATGAATGGTTTGGGGGCAAAGTGTTGTGGAGTAAGTTTGAGGCTCATCATCAGAAGCAGCAGAGTTATTCCCACTTCCCGTTTGGCATGGCATCATTCATCGCCACAGCGAACCTTAATAACACATCAATGGCCCTATTCAGCTTAATCTTGCACCTTAATTTGTAGGCATTGGTAACTACATTTCAGGCAAATCAGATAAACCCTCTGGTAAACCCAGATAAATCCATATGGTAAACCCATCTAAATCCTACCTCAAAGTGCTGTACAACTACTTCAGTATAGGTAGCGCTATAACTATGACTCATTATTGCCACATGGTGTAATCAGGAGTTGCCCATTAGTAGCCATGCACAATTTGAGGCTGATCAAATCAGTTATAACCACTTCCTGTTTTGGTGTGGTGTCTCCTGCAAATCAATGTCTTGCCATTATTTCCTCATTTCAGGTATCCACTATTCCTTCACAATTTATCATAACATATGTCTGAAGTTTATTCCAACCAAATTGAAAAAAAAATCAGATGAACTCTCTAGGAGGAATTAAAAAAAAATGTGAAAAATGCACACATTCCAAAATCGCCAACTTCCTGCTGGGCACAGCCACTCAAACCAGTGTTAAAAATGTAAAAAATGATGACAGTCATGCTCATGCCAAATATAATGAATGTCAAAGCAACTGTTTCCTGACCATGAAGACCCTTGCATCTGGTTTAGTGTTGCGTCTCAAGCAAATCAATTGCCTGCCATTACATCCTCATTTGAGGTATCCCATATTCCATTGCAATTTATCATCACATATGTCTGAAGTTTATACCAACCAAATTTCAAGGGAATCCGATGAACTGTGTAGAAGGAGTTTGAAAGAGTTCGTAAAAATTCTGATTTCAGAATGGCTGACTTCCTGTTGGGAGGAGCTAATACAAGCCAATGGAAAAATATGTCTGACATGGTGAGGACAACGTTCCCACCAAAATTTGTGAATATTGGATTAACATTGTGGCAACCACAGCGATAAATTCATTCAGAAATGAATTTAGGAGGGCGCGATGGAGTCCATTGGCCACGCTTAAGGCAAATGACCAAGGAATGAATCATTTTTGCCAAACTTTGATGAATGTGCCAAATTTCCTGAGTTTTTGAGCATTCCAAAGGCATCAAAAGGTTTAGAACTAGGCAGGGCACTATGGAGTTGATGAGGAACGCTATGCTGAATTGTGATATCAAATCAATATCAAGTGCTATCAAGTGCTTGTCAAGTGATATCAAGTGCTTGTGTAAAGTTTCATGAGTTTTCAGCCTCAGATGTAGTCAGATGTAACCAAGTGAACTTTGATATGGTGAGAGCAATGACTATACCAAATCTTGTGCAGATCCAAGCAACTTCATCCCAACCATTGCCTGCGTTCTGGGGTGCTATGGAGCTCCTTGTGCACCACATAACTTTTTGTTTTTTTGTAGGTCTTATGAGTGTATCAAATTTCAAATGTAGCTTTCAAGCCTCAGAAATGACTGAAAAATGAGTGAATGTGCTAAAAATAAGAATAATAAATAATTATTAATTATTTGGTGAATCAGTTATGATTGGGTGAGACTCGTGGTTCACATCACTTGCTGAAGCAATCATTGGGCTCTGTACCGTGGTCTGTTTGAGTGTTGTGTCTTGTTTGCATATTTTTTTGTTTTGTTTTGTTTTGTTGTTGTCTTTAACTGTATTTCAGCGTAGGTTATCTGTTTATTAATCTGTGTCTCTCTTTTTGTGTGTGTGTGTCTTTCTTTTCTTCCCCTTTCTTCTTTTGTTTTTTTTTTTTCCAAGGGATGTTCATTATATAAATGTCAGTCTGTCAAGCTAGCTATACTGTGTAATTCTGATGTATACCCTGCTTATTGGAATAGTCTCCTAGGTCTGAGATTGATCAAGACCCAAGTAATGTATGCTGATCCTGTCATGGTCCAGCCCTACTCTTCCAGATCCTAGTCCATGTTTTCCTTGTGTCCTGTCATGCATGTCTTGTCTGTCTGTTCCAGGTCGCTCCGGTCCATGTTTTACACTGTTTCCTGCCTGGTTTGCGCTCACCTGCTGCCATTTACCTCATCAGCCACTGCATTTAAGCCCTGTCTGTTTCCCCACTACTTTGCCGGATTATCTTGCCATTTTCATGTTTCTTGTGTTTGTTTGCATTGCTCATGTTACCTTTTTGACCTCTGCCTGTTTTTTCTGTCTCTCTGTGCCTGACCTTCTCTGCCTGGTTTTGACCACTGCCTTTGTCTCTGCTCACTGGTACCGTCACCGTGATTCAGTCTTTTGGATTTTTTGGAAAATAAGACTTCATTAAACATCTGCTAAAATATATTCTGTCCTCTGAGTCTGCTTTTGGGTGCTCAGTCTACCAGGCCTCACCGGCCCTGACAGATCCCTACAGATTATTATAATTTTGTCCTAGTGGTGGCGTTTTGTCTGTCTGTTTATTGTTACTTTCTTCTTTTATACTCAAGTCTTGTATGTATTGTGTATGATTCCATTCCATTATATCTTTTTGTGAAAACCAATAAATAAAAAAAGGGGGAGGGGGAGGGGGGGGTGGTGAATCATTCTATTCATTCTGTGATAGCTATTCATTTTAGCCTACCTGGTTACTGAAGACCTGTATTGTATGAACTCATTCCAATGGAAAGGCAAATTTAACATCCATTCAGTATCTACATTACACACAGCTAGCTAGCTATGGAAATGTTCTGGTTGACCAGCTAACATTAGCCAGCTCTCCTCACCAGTAGTAATAGCATTGGTCATGTTACTGCTGTAACCACATGAATAATGAATGAAAGACTCAGGCCCAGTGACCAATAGCTAACTATGATTCGTGAATAAATCATTAGCCATTTCTCAATATGTGTTGTTCTCTGTACTTGCGTTCTCATGGACTTGTAAAACGTCATCAGTCACGACCAAAAAACTGTTCCAATTCAAAGTTCGCATTTAGCTACAGATCAAATACCCGGATGTGTTCTCAATTCGTGGGTTTTATCAAGGACGCATGAAGAGGTGACTTGTGTGGACTTGGGTAGTAAGTTTCCCAGAATTCGTTTTCACCCAAACTACCAAACTACCAAACCGTTTTCACCCAACTACCACATAACTGTAAGTTTCGTATTATGACTGTTGTCCTTGACATACTCCGTATTGAGAAACGACTATTGTGTTCTTATTCTGAGCCCATGTAGCCAGTCACATAAATCATGAATGAAAACTCAAACCCAGTGACCCGTAGCTCGTTACGATTCGTGAATGAAACAGGAGTTCCTACACTGAGAATATGAAGCAGTCATGTGACAAGTGAACGAAAGACACACACCCGAAGACTGTAGTTATGATTCGTGAACAAATCAGTCATTCCTACGCTGAGAATGTGCAGCGGTAATGTGAACGGAGTGAACGGAGGACTTAGACCCGAAAGACCCATTCGTGAACAAGCCTTTAGCTGTCACAATTCAGATGAACGAAATGATTGGCGCGCATGCGTGGCCCAGGGAAAAATGAACGGATTACTCACCAAGACGACTCGTTACTCCCGACTCATACAAAAGATTCATTCATTCACGAACGACACATCACTACAGCTTAGTTCTGCACCCGCACGTTGGCAATAGTTCATTCATTCATTCATTCATTCATTCATTCATTTGCTTATCCTAATTAGGATTAATCCAAGTGCTCATTGGATAAAAGGCAGGGAAACACCCTGGACAGGTCCCCAATGCATCGCAGGGCAGACACACAGACAAACACATTCACACACGCATCCACACCTAGGGACACCAAAGGCTATATTTGGTAACGCCTATGGCCAAGTCCAAGACGATAGAAAAAACATCTCGAGTCTGTGCCCGAACTCAGGCACTGCAGCCCTGGATAAGCACAATAATGTAATTTGTGCTTGTTAAATTTGTACTATGAGTTTATGAGTTTACGATTACGATTAAATGTGCACTTCATCCATATACATTTGTATTTGTAGTGTAGATGATTGTAGTTATTTCTAGATCAAAGTCTATCATTCAGGTTTGAACCTTCAGATTTGAACATATATGTACCTTACTGTGCCACCTATGTCAGTCTTGAGAGATGACAGCATAGAATTTCATTCAGCATATAAATACAACAATAAGTATATCCTGATGGACTGGCTCACTTTGTAGCAAACATTGTAAGAACAATATATGTTAATATAAATAAAACAAACAATGAAGCAGAGATGTAAAAGTAAAGGAAAAATATTAACTTAAAGCAAGTGTGAATTTTAAAAACACAATCCCTCAGTTGTTCTGTGTAGTTGAAGTTTTGAGTGGAGTGTTGAAGTTTTGAGGAGGGTTGTTTTTCTTCTTTTTTCCTGCTGTGCTTGAGAAACAGATCATATATGTTTCTTAAATTGACAGTTTTACAGGCTCCACTTACGAGAAGTCTTGTCAAATAATTAACCTCATGTGGCGTGAATCATAGCAATAAAATCCAGAGATCAAGGACATTCAAAGATGAGTATTAACACGTGTCTTTATTTTTCATAATGCATTGTTCATGTATTTGTTTTTTCTATGTTAAAACATTCACTCATGTTAGTCTTGATAGCTCTGTGATCTGTCATTGTTGCAGAATATAGTGGTTTATCTGAACGATTTGGAAAAGCTGTAGCTTCTTTTTTTTTTAAACAATTCATGTATATTTGTGTCTGTAAAACAATGATGTAAGGTTACTAATCCAGTATTCAAGTATAGATCAATCTTTTATTCCTGAAGGAAAGTGTATGAGACTCTCAGAGTTTCTGTGTACAACATGAAATGAATCTAAAACTCAGATGATCTTAAGTCATGTTAAGCCATATTCACCCAGTGGTTCCTCTGTGTTAAAAAAAAGCAGAAATGGCCATATTCAGAGGGTGAAAATTCTACATGTAGCTTGGCTTGTACAATAATCGGATGCCATAGTGTTCATTACAGTGTATGCCAGTTTTTTCCCCAAAGAATATTGCTGTTTTTTCATTCATCATGAGAGAGGGAAAGAAACAAGGAAAGATATTAAAGAGAGTGCAGAAGATTATGATTTGATTGTCATGTGGTTGCAGTCACTGATTCATTTCCTAAGAGACTGTGTAAACTGGAAGTGTATCAGCTGGTTTGTCACGTGTCAGATGGTTGTTATGTATCACCTCCTGATGAAAAAACAAATTAACATTCAGCAAGATCCTGGACCCTCACTTCCTTTGGCTCTGCAGTATACTTTTTGTAATTTACTCTGTTCACAACTGATTTCTGTTAATGCACATATTATTAGACTACATTTCATGTTACCGCGTATGTATTCTTAGAACAGTTTGAAGTTAAAGTACACTTACGTCATGGTCATGTGGAGTGGGCATTGTGACTGTGGCATGGTGCCCTGGGATCTGAATATGTGATATCTGTTTAGAGACAAATGGGATATTTTACAGCAACATCTAGAAATCCACTGGCTTTAGAAAGTACAGCTAGTGGATTTCTAGGGTTTTCAAGGGAAGCTTTTTAAAAGGAAGACATTTCTGACATTGTAACTAAGATTTAGGATTGATAGCAATGAGATGCAACCTCAGGATTGGTGCAGCAAGTGGCTTTGCAGGCAAATGCTGAAACACTGATGGAGATGAAGAACTGAAGGATGGACAAAACCAATAATACCCCTGAGACACCATTCAATGTGCTCTGAAATGAGATTGAATAAAGAGGACATACTGTCTGAGAAATACAGAGAAACATGCAGGAAACTTGGAAAAATGTTGTAAAATAAAGTAAGAGTAATGTAAAATAAAAAGAAGTACACACCGAAAGTTGACTACCAAGCTGATAGCAATCATACTCGTAACAGTAGTCATAAAAATGTTGATAAACCATGTCCAATGAAAAGAAAATCACGCTTATCCCTGCGGTGATGGTGCTGAAAATGTTCATGACCAGAGAACCCTTCACCTAAAAGGGAGAAAAGGAACAAATGACATAAGGCCATAATAAGATCATTTTAAAATATACCATGTACACATTAGATTTGGCTTAAGTTGTTGACTGAGTTGTATGAACTGTACTGTAAAACCTCCAGCCTGAAAAATGTAAATGTAATCTAAAAATGTACTGAAGAATTTCTGATACACAACTGAACACGCGAAGAACTCAACATGACAAACATATCTCTGTAAAATTGATATCTTTTATTTTTCTCTATATTTAGGAACATAATGGTGATAAATGCATCATGAATACTCGCCAGGCACTTGTTGAGATTGTTCTCTGCAGCAACGCCAAGTGATCCAGAACTGATATGCTGAGGACAGTGGAAAAAAAGAAACACAAAAAGCAAGCAAAACCTTTTGGGTCAACAGCTTAATGTGAACTGTTTATGAAACCTTAGAATGGGAGAATGTAAACCTCTGCAAAACAATGTATAGATGGAGACATGCCTAAAAATGACTGAAAAAATTTGCTTAGATGTAAAGTAATAAAGATCTTACAATGAGACATCCCCAGATAGCAACACCGCTGTAGGTAGAGATAGATGCGCCATGAACTGCCAGCACAATCCCAAACAAAAGCATCATCACACCAATCAGAATTTGTACAGTCTGTAGAAAACAAAAGACGGAAATAGTCTTTGATATCTTTTTACATGATTGTACAAGAAACAGATTGACTGTAGTTTACTTAAAAACTCTTTAATTTACATTTGGAAAGTTGTGTACATTTAAAGTACTCATTTATGCCATATTCAGATGGCAACAAACATTTATGAGCGCCCTCATATCAAGCTAAGTGTCATAGCTTCACAGCACTTTATTTAACACTGATGAGTTTGATCTTAAAAGTTTTCTTTGAAAATGAATAAGGATAATGTATGGTAAGTTCATTTTGAAGCTTTGTTTGAAGTTCATTTGAGGCACTTATGTTTCAAAGTATAGAAGCCGCATGGAGTAGGTTTAAGTGTAACCTTACCCCTAATGCTTTTGGCTCTCCCCTCAGAAATTTGGCAAGCAAAGTGGGGACTCTTGAAGAAACACCAGTTACAGGTGTGGTTGCTGTCTGCTGTTGTGGGTATACGTGGGTGACCACCATGAAGCCATTTTGTGTTACAACTGATCCAGACATCTCCAAGGAAGGATGTTTATATGTCCTGTTGGAAAAAAAACTTTTTGTTTATTTATTTTTACCATCACGGAGAACATTGAGGTCAAAGATATGGTTCATGATTGCAAAGTCAATTGAACACAAGCGTGCATGCACCCAAGCACACATGCGAACACACACATGCACGCACACATGCACCTACAAACACAATGCCTCTTGGTTTCCATTTCCCAAACATAATTTTCAATCATTTTCCAAATGTGGGCTTTATTCAACTACAGAACAAGTTTTACAATGAACAATCACAGTCAACTGTAAAGCAAAGCAGTTAGATACACATAACAGTGCATTGTCCAGATGGATAAACTCCCCACTACAGCAGACTCCAAACCACACTAAAAGGACTACAAAGAAAGTTTTTTGAATCATTAGGCAAATTTTGACACCAAACATGACTAAGACTTTAAAACAGAAAAAAAGAAATGTATACAGTGTCAGAAGATCTGAAATCCTTGAAAATTTGTCTGGTGCTTTATCACATTTGTACCATATACTTATTAAATAGACAAATCATAGTCATGTAACACTATTATTACAAACATAGGAATATTTTTGCATTTGACATTGTATTAGGAGCACTGTCAACAATCAATTTAAAAAGGTCATCTGCAAAAGTCTGAACTGCAAGTAATGACGTTGCAACAATCCAGACTGAAAAGCCTGATAGCAAAAACCATGAGCATTGAATCAGAGTTAGCAACATTATTATGAAAAGCACCTGTAAGTAAAGGTTATTTCTTCAGTTTTCTTCCTTTTTGTGCCTCAGCTAGCAGCTGCTGAATCCTAAAGGACTGTGTCTTTGTTTGTCTGAAGTAGGACCAGTCTGCTTTTATCAGAGGGAAGTTCCTGAAATTTGGGAAACATTACACATTGACCTTTGATATCGTTTTAGTGGTGCTACTTCCTTGAGGCTTTTTCCATGAGAACTGTGTAAAATAGACAGCAGATCCAAAAATGATGTTTGAGATTACCTTTAAAGCAAAACACTGTGACCCGTATCACCTTTACATATATATTAGTGCCTTATCGTTGTAAACACGTGAAGTACATACATAATTTTTTGTAATTGGTTTCAGAGCAGGGTTTATAATTTAAATTTGACCTTCAATGTGTTTGTCATATTTAGAATTTCCCTCATCATTTTACAGTTCATGAGGCATGAAGAGTAAATGATTTGCAGACCTACGGTCCACATTCTTTATCATAATTATGGTTTCCTATGAAGGGTGAGGCGGTCTTCAGGCTTACCTCTCCCTAGATAGACTCTAAACCGGAAGCTGTTCCAAGGCATATTTACACGTTGCAGTTTGGCAAAAATGAAGTTTCAAATTGAAAAAAAAAAAGAGTAAAATTTTCAGACAGGCCCTCATAACCACAGCTACATGAACATTGTTGTGTCAGTCACTCAAAGAGATGTAACCATTACAGATCAAAGATCCTCTCAAACTGTAGCGTAACTAAGTAAGTACACGTGCTTATCATATACTTTTTTATACTTTTGTTTCTCACTCATTTTCAGAACATGAACCAGCACATAAAGGCCATTAGTTCAGGTAAAGAATAGCTTGAAAATACATTTTTATAAATGAATATGATGCAAAAGAGGCTGCAGAATTGTCAAGTAGTTCAGTAACATCCAAACTACAAACGGAAAGGCTTTTCAAAGAATGCAGAATATTATCAAATGTGCTCAGCGCATTACCAAAACAGTTACTTACAGGCTTACTTTGCTCTCTCAACTCTGAAAGAGATCATTAAATTACATTTCATTTGCAAAAGTCTGTCAAATCTTTTCTGAACCAGTGAAATCTTACGATGTCCACTGGCTGGACTGGAGTATGAGTGTTGAGATTTAACACAACAAGATTAAGTGGGCGTTGACGAACTTTTTGTTAATTTCTTTGTAGATGGATTTTGGTAAAAAAAAAAAAAAAAAGTCTTAGCAAGCAGCTTGCCAGGTGCCACATAGGTCTATTGTAGCAGCTAGTGACAGACATGGAGCAGACATTGGTATTATGTGGACGATGGTCCATTTTGGTCAGGAAAAATTTAGCATTTAGCATCTAACATTATTATACACACACACACACACACACACACACATATATATATATATATATATATATATATATAAATGCACTGCTATGGTTTATTTCTCCATTCTGTAGAAACAAATCCTGATAGTGACCATGATGATTTTGTTAAACAATGCAAATTTCACTCTAATATTAAGAGGAAATCATCATTTCTTATTGTGGAAATGACATTTTGTCATATTTCTTTGGAAATCTCATGATATGTTAACCTGCTAATGTCAGTTTTAGAGTTCTTACTATATTACTATTTCTGATTAAAAGTAAGTCTTAGTACTGAAGTACAAGCATTAGCAATTTCAAAACAAATTAAATTCTATTTTCTAAAAATGGATCAGATTAACATCACCAACAAGGGATACGAGACGTTTATAGCTAGTTGATGTTTTTAATTCAATTTAATTAATGTTTGAAATTTGATGATGATATGATGATATGTACAGTAGTAGATTTGTAGGCCTAAGATGTTATGCCCATCTTGCATAAATTTAAGAGGATAGCAATTGAATTTATTATCACACTTGAGAACAGGAAGCATCAAACAAAACAAACAGAGACTTCAGGAGGGGGAAAGGCCAAAACAACAAACAAAACAGTCTAGCTACGAGGAGTGGACTCTAACTTACCTACCGTTAAAAAGAAAACAAAATTAACAACACAAACCAACCTCACTCCCTAACTAACCAAAAAACCAGGAGAAAACGGTTTCAAACAAAAAGGCACCCAACCTCCCTACAGGGCTTCCCACACTATATACAAGGCTATATACAGATCTATATACAATACAGAAAAAAAGAACACATAGTAAACAAGAAGCAAATAAAGCAATAACAACTCATCAACCATTAAAACCAAAAACCAACAACCAACAACCAACAACCAACACAGTCTCAGCCAGGAGAAGGAACAAAAGGTCTCTGGTGAAGAGGACAGGCTTGTTTATATCCCCTGGCCTCTTTCCTCTCAGCCAATGGGAGTGCTGTTTGACAAATAGACCCTCCCTCGTTTCCATGGTGCTTGACGACCTGTTAAATGGAAAGAGGGAGGAGCAGAGAGAAAGAGAGAGGACACAACAGTACAACAGTAACACATATACAACAGTAAACAAAACACGAAATAAAAACATAAATACGTCTCAGGACGTAACAAAAAGAAAACACATTAGTAGACAAAATGATTGCATACTATGGTCACGCGCCGTCAGCTTTTTTGTTAATTTATTCACAAAATAAAGATAACAAATGCAGGGAATTGTGATGATGAGGAGGCTGACAGGGACGGATGAAGAGGACGGAGAGGGGTAGACAGCCACGCTCATACACGACATTCATACATAAGCATAAGAGACACACACATGCAGAAGATGAGGGGGGAAAGGAGACCATTAGTGGGGTAAGATGAGAGCCACGTCTATGCAGCGAGAGACAGACAACAACCACTCACATAGACAGAGGAGAACAGGTTAGTTATAGACAACAAGATGGTCGAGACAGCAGGGCCAGCCCAAGCCTTTATGGGGCCCTAAACAGAATGTGATTTAGGGGTGGCCCCCACAACCTTGGTGCCACCAATACCATTGACTATTGTCAACGCTTGATCATTCGCACACCTGCTGTAAATCTAATACACCCATTATCAATTTTATTAGTTGTAGCTGTGTTGCTTACATCATACCAGTGTCAGCCTGGCATGTTTTTACCCTTCTATGGTTTTTAATCTTAAAAGGTAGCAAACTCGCAAGAGTGGTCTGGTGTTAATTTGCACTTTAAAATTCAAAGTGATACAGTAGTAAGTAGGGCTGTATCGAATGCCATTTTTTGCCAGTTGAATTTTAGCCAACCCTTTTCGAACAAAGCTTCGAATGTCTGTGACGTGATATCATCATTTTGGCCTGTTGTTTCGGGATGCTCTATTTTCTACTCAATAACATGAATAAAGAGATGATGAATATGAGAAACTGCAAGTCACAAGACTTTTTTTTTAAGTCTAACACTCTTTAATAGACTCTATTTACATCATTTAATCCAGAGTTCGCTGTCTTTCCGGTGTTGACTGTTGGCATTACTTCCATAGCTGAGGATGCAAAACATTCACAGATAACACAGTGATTATCTGTGCAGTAGGCTAAACTAAATTTAGACGTAAGTAACGATATTGTAGGCCTTAGTTTACTAAGATAGCCATCTTATGAATTCAGAAATAAACTTATAGTTTTCAGATGGCTTCCCCAGTTTGTTGTTGAGTGATGGTACAGGAGTTTTATCTTGCATATATGGCACTCCGTTTTTTAAAGCATCATCAGTAATCTTAAAATACTTCCGAAACAGGGATTTTTTGGACATTTTCTGTCCAGGACTAGCATTAACTCCCCCAAGCCTACACTGGCTAATGTGATGAGCCTCATCAAAAAGTTTAGAGAAGAGACCCACATTTCAATCAGCAGCTTGCAATCGACCATACTCTCAATCGGGGGTCAGCTGACAGATGCTGAAAATTCACTGCAAGAGGTGGACTCAAGAACTACTACTTTAGAGAGTCTTTGTGCTAAGCTGGCTAAGAGCACTGCTAACTTGTGCAAGAGGCTGGATGATCTGAACTTCCGCAGCCACCGCCAAAACCTACGAGTGATAGGCATCGCAGAGGGTATGGAGGGACCACAGGTGACTGCATTTATAGAGGACTTCTTCAGTGAAACCCTGGGGATGCCCATCCAGCCAAACCAATTGCCTATCTGGCACCCAGAGAAGCCTAGCACCCAAACCAGTGGACCCCAAATGACCCCGGCCCATAATCGTATGGGTTAATCACGACCAGGTCAGGCGAGAAATACTTTGACTGTGGCGGAAGAAGGGCGAGCTGTGTTTCCATAAGCACAGGGTGCACATCTTTCAGGACTGACCTACAGATGTTGCCTGTTGGAATGCTGCTTTCCAGGATGTCAAAGCAAAGCTGAAGAATGTCCCTGTAATGTGGTACGGTCTACTAATCAGGGAATCAACCGATTAGAATGACTAACAAAAAAGTCTAAATGTTTAGTTTAGTTAATATTGCAGTTGTGCGCAATTGCTTAAAACATTTTCAATGCGCGTGTCATGTCATCCCGACTGGTTAACGTAACCAGTGCTGCAAGAGACGATGTGATTGGTCACAGATACCATAGATGCTGATAGTGCAGCGCAATTTGGAATATACTTCTGCTTGCGCTGATAAAACAATAGGAAACTCTATCTTTAGCAAATTTTAAAGTGGTGTAAATTCTATTTAGAGATGCGTAAACGCTATTTCAGAAATGTAGGGGGTACGTAAATTCCATTTACGTGCGTTTAGCCTCCATTACAGCCCTGGTCACAGTCCTGGTCATGTAAAGCAAAGCAGTCAGATACACATAGTGCATTGTCCAGACGGATAAACTCCCCACTTTAGCAGACTCCGAAACACACTTAGAAGACTACACAGAAGGCTTTTTGGATCATGAGGCAACTTTTGACTCCTTACATCACTAAGATGTTGAAATAATACTAAAAAAAAGAAATGTACAAAGTGCCAGAAGATCTGTAATCCTTGAAATTGTGGCAGTGTCTGATGCTTTAGCATGTTTGTTTTGTACCATATACTTATTCCACAGACAAATAATAGTCATGTAACAGTATTATTACAGACATACGAATATTTTTGCATCTGACATTATAGTAGGAGTACTATCAACAATACATTTAAAAAGGTCATCTGCAAAATTCTAAAGAGCAAGTAATGATGTCCAGACAATCCAGATTGAAAAGCCTGATAACAAAAACTATGAGCATTGAATCAGCGTTAACAACATTATTATGAAAATCACCTATAAGTAACTGTTATTTCTTCAGTTTTCTTCTTTTTTGTGCCTCAGCTGGCAGCTGCTGAATCTTAAAGGACTGTGTTTTTGTTTGTCTGAAGTAGGTGCAGTCTGTTTTTGTCACAAGGAAGTTCCTGAAATATGAGAAACATTACACACTGACTTTTGATATTGTTTTGGTGATGCTACTTCCTTCATGCTTATTACAGGAGAATTGTGCAAAATAAACAACAAAGACAAAAATTAATGTTTAAGATTATCTTAAAAGCACTATACTCATGTGACCTAACTGTCATCATCTTTACATAGGAGTGCCTTATCCTTGTACACACATTAAGTACATAAATAATTTTTTGTAATTGATTTCAGAGGAGGGTTCATAACTCAAATCTGACCTGGAATGTGTTTGTCTTTTCCAGGATTTCCCTTCTCACTTTACAGTTTGTGGGGTGTAAGGAATAAATGGTTTGCAGACCTGCAGTCTACATTCTTTTTCATAGTTATGGTTTTCTATCAGGGTGAGGGGTCTTCAAACCTACCTCTCCCCAGCTAGAATCTAAGCCAGAAGCTGTTCCTAAGCATATTTACACATTGCAGCATGGCACAACTGAAGTTTCAAACTTGAAAAAAAAGTTTAAGAGTAAAATTTTCAGACAGACCACCATAACCACAGCTACGTGAACGTTGTTGTATCAGTAACTCAAAGAAATGTAACCAATACAGATTACAGATCCTCTCAAACTGTAACATGATTACCATAAGTAAGTACACATGTGCTTATCATATAGTTTTTTTACTTTTGTTTCTCACTCATTTTCAGAACATGAACCAGGAAAAGAACAGCCTGAAAATACATTTTTGTGAATGAAAATTGAAAAACAGAGGCTGTACAATACTCCTGTAGTTCAACAACATACAAACTACAACCAGAAAGTCTTTTCAAAGAACAGAATATTATCAAACATGCTTAGCGCATTACCAAAACAATTGCTTTGGCTTAATTTATCTTGCTCTCTCAACTCTGAAAGAGATAAATAAATAAATTACATTTTATTGGCAAAAGTCTCTCAAAATCTTTTCTGAAGTAGTGAAATCTTACCATGTACCACGGCTAGACTAGAGTGCGAGTGTTAAGATTTAACAGAAAAAGATTGAGTGGGCTCTATAAAATTTTTTGGTAATTTATTTTTTGACAGATTTTGGTAGAAAACTCCAAGGAAGCAGCCTCCGTACTGCCAATCACCGCACAGGTCTACTGTAGCAAATAGTGACATGGGCAGACATGGGTATTATTATATGGCCAAAAATTATGTTTAAATATTTTCCAAGTAATTTGTATTATTCGATTAGAAATATGTGTGCAACACAAGAAACAAAAATCCAACGAAGTAACCGTAATGCGATTA